>NC_056734.1:1013329807-1013434807 GCF_019279795.1 Protopterus annectens | reverse complement strand
ACAAGAAACTCTTCACCTTCCAGTCCTGTATTAGGAATTGGGATATTCTCCTGCTGGATAAATAAGGACCCCCCCCACAACTACGCTTGTCATCCTTCTTCAACCTAAAAGAATTCTGCCTGTCCTAGTTCAAAAACAGTTCCCAAAGGATACAAGAAACTCTTCACCTTCCAGTCCTGTATTAGGAATTGGGATTTTCTCCTGCTGGATAAATAAGGACCCCCTACAACTACTCTTGCCATCCTATCTTCAACCTAAAAGAATTCTGCTGTCCTACTTCAAAAACAGTTCCCAAAGGATACAAGAAAGTATGTTTTACCCAAAGCCAACTGTTAAACTGCATTATTTTTAATACCTAGTGCTATATGTTATCCATACTACTGAGCCAGGTACCCAGCAGCCTTACCCCTCTATACCTCATAGGTAACTAATTTGTCTCCCATGTAAATCCCCTACTGGAGCCCTCTGTTCTTCCTAGATCTCTTTTCTTAGCTCCACCTTACCTTCTGCCCACTAGGTGGCACTCTTATCTAGGCTTGTGCAGTATCCACTATCCCTTCCCTCCCGTTTTAAATTCCAGTCTACATTTCTATGTTCTTGCAATCTCAGACTCCTCCTTAGTCTTCCTCCTTCATGTACCTTATTTTTTCATCCCCTACACCACTATCCCTTATTAAATAAACAACTGCACTATCACTCCACACTTACCTGTTACTTCCAGGAGCTCCTCAGGAGTCTGCTGCTCATAGATTGTCTCTGCAATTTCCTCCTTCACCTGCTCCTTATACTACTACTTTCTCCTCCATACTTAATCTGCCCGTTTTACTTTCCCATTTTCATACATCTGTTGCTTAGTATTCACCCCCCCCAATCTATCTTTCCTAGCTCATGTTTACAAGGGACTTTTGCCCCTCCGAGGTCTAGCTCACCTTTCATGGGTCTTTTGCCCCTCCGAGGTCTAGCTCACCTTTCATGGGTCTTTTGTCCCTCTCAGGTCTAGCTGTCCTGCTCCTTCCCTATTCTCCCCCTTCCACCTCACATCCTCCCTAATAGCATATAGTAGGTTAGCCCAGTGTGGCGCCATCTTTATTCAACCTGTAGTTGCCCTGGCTGCTGTGTATCCTTGGCCTCAGAGGGTCTATACCCATTTTGTAACTGTTTGCTGTTATGTTGTACATCTTGGAAGCTATTAGACTAATGGAAAGACTAACCAATGCTTTTTTTTAAATCTAAACTAAGATTAGGTGTGCAATGTATTTGTAATCTGTTTAATACTGTTACATACAATCTAGAATGGCACTCGTGACTTAAGTGGCTCCCATGTGGGTTACTAGTACGCCACTTCACTTGTTTGTAGAACGCCATTCCTCTCGACTTGTTCTCTAGACTACAGGACCATTTTGTCAGTGTCCTGAGGGTTTTTAAATCATTTGTAGTACCTTGTCAGGTTAATGGGCATCTGTTTGAACCGCTAATAGCATATTAGCCTCTTCTATGTGGTGTTGGCTCTATCCATCCTTGTGGAGGTGTGTAGAGAGCAACAGGATAAAGGGTTTGCTGAGCCTTAATTCCGGCCTTTCTCATTCAGTCACCATTTTCTAATTGTATGAAAAAGTGCCGAACTATATGTTGCAATCGCCTCATTATAAGGCTCTTACTTCTAACTGGCTGCAATTGAGGGAGGGCTATTTCTCATGCTAAATCGTGGCACGGTTTGTCCTACTGCACTACAACAAGGTGCTTCTTTAAATAGTTGTCTGGGTGCTTAACGGGCTAGTATTACATACGCCTAGTACATTTTGTGGAAAGGTCTTACTTATACTCCAAAACAGGGCGCTACATTAGTATATTTAGGGGAAGGATTATTCTTTCTTTTTAAATCCAGGCACTTCATTAAATAGTGAGCTGGGTGTATTGTGAATGAATCCAGATCTATGCCTAGCGTATTTCAGTTTTTCTAAATGAAACTAGATGCAGTGGGATACATTCGGCTGGTACACTGCCGATATTGGGCTTTGATTTATACTAGTATTCAGCACCCATCCTGATTGGGCTTTTGTATAACTGTTACTGGGGCAGGAATTTGAGCAGTGTCATACTCACTCAACTGTAGTTTACAGAGATCGCTGTTATTTGGTTGTAAAGAACATACGGCACAACTGTTAGTGGGAGCAACAGGTCATGATGCTTCTACTTGCTTCTAGCTCATTATTGTCTGCATCAAGCTAAATAAGTAACAATATTGCCTTTATGTTATGTGTACATTCACTTTAAATGCCTTAGTAATACCTGCTTTTAATTTAGAGTCCTAGTGTTGCACTGTAGTTATTTACTTGTGCAATTACTGACTCAGCTGGATCTTGTAAAATAAGTGTTTAATTAGCCAGTATTGGGTGAAATCACTGAGCATTTTGTTTGTACTGCTTTTGGTCATGTCCTTGTGTTAAGTCCTAGCATCTATAGTACTTCTGTTAAAGATTGTTAGCTATCTCAGATGGTGTATCTGCTGCAAGTGCTTTAATTCATGGAAACTACTGTTCCTCCTCTTAATTTATGAATAAGCTACACTGGAATTACTACGCTTAACTGCTTCCTCTGCTTAATTTTGCTAATGTGCAAACCTGAAGCTACTGTGTGCTTACTACTGTAATTTGTTCTTTGTCTCCCTCCAACCTATTGTAGCTCTTCACCTTCCAGTCCTGTATTAGGAATTGGGATTTTCTCCTGCTGGATAAATAAGGACCCCCTACAACTACTCTTGCCATCCTATCTTCAACCTAAAAGAATTTTGCTGTCCTAGTTTAAAAACAGTTCCCAAAGGATACAAGAAAGTATGTTTTACCCAAAGCCAGCTGTTAAACTGCGCTGTTTTTAATACCTAGTGCTATATGTTATCCATACTACTGAGCCAGGTACCCAGCAGCCTTACCCCTCTACACCCCATAGGGAACTAATTTGTCTCCCCTGTAAATTCCCTACTGGCGCGATCTGTTCTACCTAGATCTCTTTTCTTATAGCTTTTCAGCTCCACCTTACCTTCTGCCCACTAGGTGGCACTCTTATCTAGGCTTGTGTAGTATCCATTATCCCTTCCCTCCCGTTTTAAATTCCAGTCTACATTTCTATGTTCTTGCAATCTCAGACTGCTCCTTAGTCTTCCTCCTTCATGTACCTTATTTTTTCATCCCCTACACCATTATCCCTTATTAAATAAACAACTGAACTTGTCACCACAATAAAAAGAACATGCTGGAGGGATAGATTCCTGTCCCAGAGACTTCCCATACTCTGGAACAGACTACCTATCTATGTCAAACAGAGCTCCTCATTAGCACTCTTCAAGAAAAATCTTGATTGGATGGGAGATAGGACATTCACCCTGGGGATCACTTTTGTGACTCTGCTTGACAGGGGCACAGGAAAATAATTTTCTTGGGTGGCAAAAGCCAGGATATCGTTTGGCTAGGATTATATAGGCTCTAGGGCCAATAGCCTACTACCTACCTATGAAACTATGAACTTATGAACTGTCACTCCCCACTCACCTATTACTTCCAGGAGCTCCTCAGGGGTCTGCTGCTCATAGATTGTCTCTGCAATTTCCTCCTTCACCTGCTCTAACCTGCTCTGTTCACCCTGCGGGCTCACTCTGCTCCCCTACCCTGCTCCCAGATCCCACCCACCCCCAGTACCCCTACATTTATTCCAGCCAATAGTCTCCACCTCTCCTCTACCACTCCACTCACAGTCCTCCTCTCTCTGCCTCTCCTCACTCCCTCCCCTCAATTAAAAGCCACTCCCCTTATACAATTCACTATTCTCTACTCCTCTCCCCTTCCTCATATTGTATCTTATACCTCCCTCTCTACTCCATTGTATAAACTTATACCATCTCACTATGAACTCTTCATTACTACTTACCCTTCTCATCCCCTCTACCACCCTGTTAACTCTAATTCTACTATACTATACTACCTCCTATTCCTCCACTCCTCTTCCCCCTTCTCTCATGTCCCACTGCACCTCTCCCAGCCCCCATCTCTCCCTCACAATACCTCACTTCCATACCATCTCAGCCTCATTAATCCAGCCTAATTACCTCTACTACTTCAAACCAAAGTCCTTACCCACATTAACAAGACACAACTTCCCTAAACTTCTTTCATATCATCCCCCACACTCAAAAGGAAAACTAAATCACCTATTACCTTCTTTCTTCATCCACCTACTTCTAGCAGGTGATATACACCCTAATCCTGGACCTAGTTCCACTGACAACCCCATCCCTCCAAAACTACCAGCCTCAAAAGCCTTAAATTAGTTACTCTAAATGCCCAAAGTTTACGAAATAAAGCAACTAGCTTCCATGCCTGGCTTAACCAGAACCAACCTGACATAGTATCTGTCTCTGAGACTTGGTTAAAACCATACATCTCTAACTCAGAAATTCTACCGCCTGGTTGTTACCAAGTCATTAGATATGACTGCATGAATAGAAAAGGTGGAGGAGTAGCCTTGATATTCTCTAACATACTCCCCATTATTCCATACCCAAATCCCATGCCTCAATTTAACAATGCAGAACTTGTAATAGGTGTGTCACAAATGAATAATCATAAAAGTATCTGCATCATATCTCTCTATATTCCCCCAGGTAACAACACCACTACTTTAGAAGAAATCATCCAATGAGCCTCAACTAATATCAACCTAGAGACCTACATTCTAGGTGAAGTTAACTTAGACGGGAATAAAATTAACAACTAAAATCCCACCATATCTGTCAATCTCTTCAACTTTACCCAATTTACCAACTCTATCACCAGACCCAACAAAACCAATCCTCCAGGATCCACTCTGGATTAGATCCTAACTACCCACCCTATCAACATATTAGACTCAGGCATCCTTCCTGACTCTATTAGTGACCACCTGCCTGCCTTTATCCTCCAAGCAACCCATTCCTCCCCTCACCAACACCAGTATATACATACTCATAACCTTACAAACTTCAACCCTACAACCTTCTCTAACACCCTCAAACAAACTAACTGGAACACTCTAAAAACACTCCCTCTAGACAACACCATTGATTATTTCAATTCCACCTTCCTAAATGTACTTAATACCCAAGCCCCTCCACGATCTATACAAGTCAAACCTAACCCCACACAATGGCTAACCAAGGAAACCAAAAAACTTATGCTACAACGAGATAAATGCTGGAAACTTTCTCAGCACAATAAACATCCTGAAACCCTCCTTAAATATAAGCAACTCCGCAACCTCACCAAAAGACATATAATCAAGGATAAACAATCACACTAAATGAAACTCCAAACAAACCACTCCAAAACCCCCAAACAATTCTGGAACTCCATCAACTCTCTCCTTCACCCAGAGACCAAAAACAACCCTTGCCCTGATATTACTAAGACTGATCCAGAAATTGCTACTCTCTTCAACTCCTTTATTAACTCTATAGCTGAACTAAGTCCTTCCCAAATACCCCACCCTCACAAGTCAGTCACTCTACCCCAGCCTCTCAACCCAACCCCCCCCACCTTTGAACTTAAACCAATTTCAACCTCCTACATAAAAAAACTCCTCAGCAAGCTAAAACTGTGCTCCAATGCCCCAGATAACATTCCCTCTAAATTCTTAAAAATTGCTGTAGACGGCATCGCTCTCCCCATTAGCGTCTTAATCAACAGATCCATACAAAACTCATGTCCCCAAGCTTTGGTGTGCTGCCTTTATACATCCTCTCCACAAAGGTGGTAAAAATAGCCATAGCCATCCTCTCCCTAATATCAAAAATACTGGAAAAATGCGTTCACACCCAACTAATGCCTTTCCTAACCACAAACCATCTAATCTCTCAAACCCAACATGGCTTCCACCCTGGCCATAGCACTATTACTGCTCTTCTGTCATTCTTAGATATAGTCAATCATGCCCGTGACTCCGGAAAAATAGTTTCTACAGTTTTATTAGACCTCTCCAAGGCTTTTGACACTTTCTCCTATACGCATCTTCTCAACTACCTTACTATTCTAAGCCTTTCTCATAATTCCCTGCCCTGGTTTTCAAGCTACCTTTCTGATAGATCTCAAGCTGTAAAATGGAAGAAAGGCACCTCAGACTTCCTTCCCACTCCTACTGGAGTTCCCCAAGGATCTATTATTGGCCCAATGCTGTTTAAAATCTTTGTCAATGATTTCCACCCCAATACAAAAATAGTACAATATGCTGATGACTTCACTTTAATCTGCTGTACCACCAACCTCCCAGAACTTCTATCATACACGCAAACCGCCTTCTCTGCCACTGAGTACTGGATGTTGCAAAGCCATCTATCTCTAAACGCTAACAAATCCAAAATACTACTCTTCACTCCCTCAAAATCCTCCCCACTTGATAAAAATTCTTTCCAAATTAGAAGTCACAACAATTCTACTATAGAAATCGTTCCCTATGCCAAACTACTTGGGGTCACCATAGATGAACACCTAAAATTTGACACGCATATTCAACTAAACATCAAGAAAACACACAAAAACTTGGCCTACTATACAGAAACATCCATTGTCTCACTCCTCCTACTAGACAAACCCTTGCCACTACCTAGCTTCTCCCCTCTGTATTGTATGGTGCACCTATACTAACCTATCTGCCTCCATCTCTTCCAAAATGGAAAGTTGTTACAATAAAATCTCCAAATTTGCCATAAAAGCCAAACACTCCTCCCACCATTGCTCTGCCCTCCACCTACTTAACTGGCTAGAACTTCCCAACCATCTCGACTACCTCCAACTTACTACAGTCCATAGGCTATTATTTAACCCTACTCTATGCTCTGCTCTCTCCAGCATCCTACAACCTTACACTCCTAACAGGCCACTTAGATCTTCCCACCTAAACCTTATCACAGTCTACAAACCAATCCGCCCTGCTGGACGGCACCCTCTGTCCTTCTCCCTAGCCAGAAAATGGAACTCTCTCCCTCCTTCTCTACGTACTGTTGACAATATTGACAACTTCAAATCACATCTTCACTCCTACTTTTTCTCTAGCTGGAAGTGCAATTGCACCGTCCCCACCTAGCCTTCTTCAGTCCCCATTCTAAATCGTATTTTCCCTACTTCCCCTTTGCCTACTGCTTAACTACTCTAGAAATGACTCCCTCTTCAGCATTATCTCGTGTACAGTTTGTATATATTGTATATAGTTTGCTCTCCCTGTTGTCCTCTCCCTATCTTTTGCACTTGTTCTGCCATAACTACCCAAACAAGACACATTTTCTATACAACCATTGGAATTTTTTCCTCTCAACATATGGCTCGTATGCAAAGTTACCAATGTACCAGTTCATGTCTCTGATTTTATAATGTATGTGCACCCGCAATATTAACTGTAACTTGCTTATCTTATGTATTTGCATCTTGAATGGTAACTTTAATCTGAAAATGTAATGTTTACTATGTAATGTGGAGATTTACCAATGTACCAGTTCATGTCTGAATCATGAACAGTAACTTTAATCTGAAATTTTAATGTCTACTATGTAATAGGTTCATAGGTTCATAGGTTCATACTAGGCTATCTGCCCGAGGGCATTTACAAGCCTAGCCCATAGTTTTGTGGCTTACGCCACCCCTTTAGTATGGGGAACTATACCCATTATTTTGCTGTGCCTCTGTCGAGCAGTGACACTGAGGTAATCCCTGGGGTATATCTGCGATCTCCCATCCATTGGTCAAGATTTCTCTTGAACAAGGCCAGCGAGGTGCTCTGCCTCACATATACCGGGATTTTGTTCCACAGCATAGGGAGTCTTTGGGTGATGAATCTATCCCTCCAGCACGTCCTATTAATAGCCGTGTCGAGGTTTAAGTCTCCGCCCTTGTGGCTCTGACGGATCTAGATTTTTGAGGTGAAGCATATTCATCAAATCTGGGTTTGACATGGCCTTGTATGTCAGGCAAAGGTCACCTCTGAGCAAGCGGTGGCGACTGAATAGAGCTGGAGTTCTTTCAGTCGGGGAGCATAGGACAGATTTGTGAGACGCTTTCTATTTTTGGTGAGGAACTTTTGTGGCGTCTCCAGGTGCTGCAAGTGTGGGGGCAGATACATTCGAATGGGGCATTGTACTCAATCATTGGTCTGATGAGTGATGAGTATAGGGAGACTATGACCTCCCTTGATCTAGATGTGAATCCCTTCATGATAAGGTGGGCAATGTAGAAGGTCTTCCTAACTACTTTAGCTACATGGGTGTCGAATGACAGGCTACTGTCAACCTGGGTCCCCAGGTCCCTGATAACTTCTTCTGTGCTCAGTGGATTGCCACCTATATGGTAGCTAGGGGTAACCTTGTTTTTCCCGAAGGGTATGACTATGCATTTTTTGGCATTTAACTTGGCATTTAACATGGCTCTGGCACCAGCTATCCGTCTCTGTGAGACCCTTCTGAAGGATATCTGTGTCAGATGTGTTTTCGACTATGGCGCCCAGTTTGCAGTCATCTGCAAACTTTGTCAGCCATAACCCTCCTGTGTTTGCTTGTACTTCGGAAAAGTAGATGCCAAACAAGAGTGGGCCCAGGACTGAGCCCTGTGGGACACCACTTGTGACAGGCTTTGAGTCTGACATGGCGCCAGCAACTCTGACCCTGTGGGTTCTGTCACTCAGCCAGTTTGCAACCCATCTTGTGATGTATGGGTTAACATTTAAGCTGATGAGTTTTTCAATGATACCCGAGTGGGGTATTGTATCAAAGGCCTTTGCCAGATCGAGGTAGGCTGTATGGACTGCCTTTCCCTCATCAATGGCTTTGGTGACTGTTTCGAAAAAGTCAACCAAGTTTAAAAGGCATGATCTGCCTTTGACAAAGCCAAACTGGGTTGGATCCAAAGTCTGGAAATTCCCTATGTCTTTATTTATGAGGTCCATTATGATCCTCTCCATGGCTTTGCAGATAAGGCTTGTCAAGCTAATGGGCCGGTAATTTCCAGGGTCGGTGGAGGCACTGCCTTTGTGAAGTGGGACCACAGTTGCAGTCGCCACTCCTGGGTATGTATCCAGAGGTGAGACTATGATTAAACAGCTGTCCTAGCTGTGGGTTTAATTCCTCGTTGAGTTGTGGAGCACACAGCCAGGGACACCATCAGGTCCCATGGATGCTGTGTTTTTTGCTTTGGAGAGAGCAGTTCTCACTTGGGCGTTAGAGATGTTTGGGGGGCTGCAATCGTTTGGTATAGATATCTCTCCTTTTGGGGAGTTTGCACTGAACCTGTCAGCCAGTATGTTGGCAATGTCTGTAGGATCAGTAATCTTCACATCATTTTGAACTAGTTCTGAGCATATCTGGGAGTTTCCTCCCAGGTTTCTAATGAGGAGCTTTACCAATTTACCAGTTCATGTCTCTGATTTTATAATGTATCTACACCCTCTATATTAACTGTAATTTGCTTATCTTATGTATTTGCATCCTGAATTGTAAGTTTAATCTGAAAATCTAATGTCTACTATGTAATGTTGGAGCTTTTCTTCCCGGGCCTCCACTGAAAACGGGCTCCTGAGCCCAGTGGACCCCTCCCGGTCATCAAACTGAAATAAATAAATAAATAAACAAATAAACAAACAAACAAACAAATAAATAAATAAATAAGCTCCCCCGAGTCACAATTAAAAAAAAAGAAGTCTAAGCTCTGAAACTGTTATGTATGTATAGCTGGATCCACTTCTACTTTACAAAGTCCCACTTTGTTGAAGTTCATCAGCGTGACAAAGTTGCCAAAGATGTAATTTCATGATCACCCTGACCACTTAACATAACTCTGGGAAATGAACCACTTGGCCACCATGGTGAACTTTGCTATTTTCTCCACTATAGAGCGATGTTGGAGTTGGTATATTTAGTTAGGGGGGTGTGCAGGTGTGCCCCTCACTTGGGTGGTTTTGATTTGCTTCAGTTTGCTGTTGAAGTGCTGCTAGACAAGTGTTTTGTTTCCTGGAGTTATTTTACAGTGATCCGGATGTTCGTGAAACTGCATCTTCGTCAACTTTGTCTTGTTGTTATGAAGTTCAACGAAGTGGGATTTTGGTAAGTAGGCATAGACCCATATATATATGTGTGTGTGTGTGTGTATATATGTATGTATGTCATCATCATCATCATCTTCTTTCGGCTGTTCCCCTTAGGGGTTGCCACAGCGGATCATCTGTTTCCATTTCTTCCTGTCTTCTGCATCTTGCTCTTTCACACCAACCACCTGCATGTCCTCTCTCACCACATCCATAAACCTTATCTTAGGCCTTCCTCTTTTCCTGTTACCTGGTAGCTCCATCCTTAGCATCCTTTTCCCAATATACCCAGCATCCCTCCTCAGCACATGTCCAAACCAACGCAATTTCACCTCTCTTGCTTTGTCTCCAAACTGTCCAACCTGAGCTGACCCTGTAATATACTGATTCCTAATCCTGTCCATCCTAGTCACACCCAGTGCAAATCTTAACATCTTTAACTCTGCCACATCCAGCTCTGACTCCTGCCTTTTCATCAGTGCTACCGTCTCCAACCCATATAATATAGCTGGTCTCACTACCCTCTTGTAGACCTTCCCTTTCACTCTTATTGGTACCCGTCTATCACAAATCACTCCTGACACTCTTCTCCACCCATTCCACCCTGCCTGTACTCTCTTCTTCACCTCTCTTCCACACTCACCATTACTCTGAACTGTTGATCCCAAGTACTTAAACTCAACCACCTTTACCAACTCTGCTCCCTGCATCCTCACCATTCCTCTACCCTCCCTCTCATTTGCACACATATATTCTGTTTTAGGCCTGCTGACCTTCATTCCTCTCCTCTCTAAAGCATATCTCCACCTCTCCAGGGTCTCCTCAACCTGGTCCCTACTCTCACTACATATCACAGTGTCATCTACAAACATCATAGTCCACGGGACCTCCTGTCTAATCTCATCTGTCAACCTGTCCATCACCACTGCAAATAAGAAAGGGCTCAGAGCTGATCCTTGATGTAATCCCACCTCCACCTTAAACGTATCTGTCACTCCCACCACCAATGCCACACTACCCTTGTACATATCCTGTACCACTCTTACATACTTCTCTGCCACTCCCGACTTCCTCATACAATACCACAACTCCTCTCTAGGCACCCTGTCATATGCTTTCTCTAAGTCCACAAAGACACAATGCAACTCCTTCTGACCTTCTCTGTATTTCTCCAACAACACTCTCAGAGCAAATATTGCATCTGTAGTGCTCTTTCCTAGTATGAAACGATACTGCTGATCACTAATCATCACGTCCCTTCTTAACCTAGCTTCCACTACTCTTTCCCATAACTTCAAGCTGTGACTGATCAGTTTTATCCCTCTGTAGTTACTGCAGCTCTGCACATCACCCTTATTCTTAAAGATAGGTACCAAAACACTTTTTCTCCACTCCTCAGACATCCTCTGACTTTCCAAAATTTCATTAAACAATCTGGTTAAAAATTCCACTGCCATTTCTCCTAAGCACCTCCATGCTTTCACTGGTATGACATCTGGGCCAGCAGCCTTTCCATTCTTCATCCTCTTCATAGATGTCCTTACTTCCTCCTTGCTAATCTGCTTCACTTCCTGATTCACTATCCTCACATTATCCAACCTTCTCTCTCTCTCATTCTCTTCATTCATCAGCCCTTCAAAGTACTCTTTCCATCTACTCAACACACTCTCCTCACTTGTGAGTACGTTCCCCTCACTGTCCTTTATCACCCTTACCTGCTGCACATCTTTCCCAGCTCTGTCCCTCTGTCTAGCCAATCGGTACAGGTCCTTTTCTCCCTCTTTAGTGTCCAATCTCTCATACAACTCTCTATATGCCTTATCCTTAGCCTTCTCCACCTCTCTCTTTGCCATGCGCCTCATCTCCTTATACTCATGTCTACTTTCTTCATCTCTTTGACAATCCCACTTCTTCTTCGCCAGCCTCTTCCTCTGAATACTCTCTTGTACTTCCTCATTCCACCACCATGTCTCATTGTCCTCCTTCCTCTGTCCAGATGTCACACCAAGCACCTTCCTAGCAGTCTCCCTTACTAGCTCTGCTGTAGTTACCCAGCTATTCGGTAACTCTTCATTGCCTCCCAGTGCCTGTCTTGTCTTCCCTGAACTCCACCTCACAATCACCCTTTTTTAACTTCCACCATTTAATCCTTGGCACTGCTTTCACACTCCTCCTCCGCTTCTTGATCACCAACATCATCCTGCAGACCACCATTCTATGCTGCTTAACTACAGTTTCCCCAGTCACCACTTTACAGTCTCCAATCTCCTTCAGACTGGCCCTCCTACATAGGATAGAATCCACCTGTGTGCATCTTCCTCCATTCTTGTATGTCACCCTATGCCCCTCCCTCTTCTTAAAATACGTATTCACCACAGCCATGTCCATCCTTTTCGCAAAATCCACAATCATTTGACATTCTGCATTCCTCTCCTTAACACCATGCCTACCCATCACTTCCTCATCTCCTCTGTTCACTTCACCAACATGCCCATTGAAGTCCGCTCCAATCACTAGTCTCATACCCTTGGGTACACTCACCACCACTTCATCCAACTTCAAAATTTTTCTTTCTCATCCATCGCACACCCAACTTGTAGAGCATATGCACTAACAACATTCATCATTACACCATGAATTTCAAGCTTCATAAACATCACTCTATCAGACACTCTCTTCACCTCCAAAACACTCTTGGCATACTGTTCCATTAGGATAACCCCTACCCCATTTCTTCTGCCATCCACACCATGATAGAACAATTTGAACCCACCTCCTATACACCTGGCCTTACTTCCCTTCCATCTGGTCTCTTGCACGCACAATATATCAACCTTCCTTCTCTCCATCATATCAGCTAGTTCTCTCCCTATACCAGTCATACTGCTAACATTCAAAGTTCCTACCCTCAGTACTAAACTCCAAACCTTCCTCCTCTCTTCTTGCTTTTGGGCATGCCTTCCCCCTCCTCTTCTTCTTCGGCCAACAGTAGCCCAATTTCCGCCAGCACCCTGTTGGCTAACAGTACTGGTGGCGGTCGTTGTTAACCCGGGCCTCGACCGATCCGGTATGTAATTATGAAATGTTCTTCGCATCAGTAATTTGGCAGAGGTTTTAAATACAAATGAGTGTAAGCATAAATATTGACAAAAAAAATCTGATACTCACTTGACAGACATTAAATTTGTCAATATCAAAACACCATGACCATCCATTGTCGGCTGCAGAAAAAGTTAACTAGAAAATAAGTACAAGTTTTTCCCCACACCCCTTCTACTTATATACACACACAGATACACACACACACACACACATATATATATATATATATATATATATATATATATCTATGTATGTATAATATATATATATATATATGTATGTATATATACCATTGCCAAGATCGCACAACAGTAAGGAAAAGAGAAAATGTTCTAAAGCTAAAGCACACTGTACACAATGTCACACAAAGTCCAACCCAGAACATCAGTTTTTCAGATAACGAATTATGAATTGGCCAACTTAGCCAGCCATTTCACAATTTGTCCAAAAAGATGTTTAAGAAAAATAAGGAAAAAATTTGTTCTTTGTTGAATGAATTGTGACTCAAGAGAAGGGAAACTATGTATACACATGAATACATTTGTCTTTGTCTCTATCTATATATATATATATATATATATATATATATATATATATACACACACACACACACACACACACACACACACACACACACACACACACACACACACACACACACACACACACACACATATATCTATACACAAATATATAATATATAAAAATAGTCTCAAATGTCTGTATGTCTGTATGTATGTTATGGTTCTCCATTGCTAGGCTAAGTTCTCCATGGGAAAAAAAAAGAGTCTTTCACATATTATTATTTAACAGAAAGTTAGGCTTTTCTGTAATGGTATTATTTTTAAGCTAGGAAAATATATTTTGTAAACTGTCAAGTAGCTTTTGGACTCCTTTTACTAGGGCCCTTACTTTTAACGTTTGAGGAAGAACATTGTTAAACCTAAGTTAAAGTGTATTTTTCTGTCTAAAAGCTGTGTTGGATTAATTTTGGGGGCTGAGTTAAGTGTTTAAAATTGTTCCCATAGTGTTTTTGGTGGAAGAAAGACTTTTTAATAGTTATCTGTTTCACTCACTATTGTTGCCAGACTTCCCCAGGATTTAGGCATCTTTTTTATCTTCCCCATGGAACAACCTACCATTTCTTCAGTTCTTCCTTTTTCCAGTCAAAAAAATAAATAAATAAAAAAATTCCTAGCTATCTTTCCTCTTCAGCAGGCTCCCAAAGAACTATCTCAGCCACAGATGGATAACTCCAGTGGAGCCATTTTTGGTTCCTTAGACCCTTCATCTTTTTCCTCAGCTCCCTCTGGTGTATGAACCAGAAGTTAGACACATCTTCTGCAGCTGCTTGGAGTGTTGATTTGTCTTCTTGGGAAGAAGGTGCAGGTAATATTTTATTTTTATCTGTCTCAGTTACTTTTGACAGGAGTGATTTATTGGGTTTAGCTCAGAGCTTAGTTCAGGCTCTTAATCTTACCAGTTCTGGTGTTACTGGTAAGAAAAAAAAATGAATTCTTTACTGTCTGCAGATGTTCAAGACATTGAACAGCAAAATTAATGTGAGGGCACAACTTCTGATGTTATGTTGCTCCATCTTGCCTTTGTTCTTGCTGGTTGGGTTCGGAGCTGATCCTCGGCTCAGACTCAGCTGATTTACTAAAGCTCGAGAGCTTTTACTGGCTCGAGGCTACCCCTCATTCCAACATGCCTAGCGGCAGCTACCCAGGTCTTTTGTCGCTTGCAGCGGTGAGATTGCACCATAATGGCTCAGACTAAGTACTTTGTATTTTATAGTTACTTGCAACTTTTTTGGTAAATGACTGGTTATATTGACTCGTTAGAGCATGTATTTTTCTTTATTAGTCTAACGACCCCTTTCTCTGTTCTTTGTGGTGCTTTTTGGCAATTGTTTTCAATTTCAGGCCTGCTTTCTCCTTAGAGCCCGTTTAAGTTATAGGGTTCTTCACTTTCTTAACCCTTTCTCTGGTATTGCTGTTTTAGTTCAAGTCTCTCCCATTGGGAGAGTTGCCATTTAAGTTAGAGGCTCTACCCCTTTTCCTTTCCTTTCTTTCTTCTTTCTTAAAAAAAAAAAAAAAAAAAAAAAAAAAAAATTGTTTTAAAAGATTTTTCCTTTGTGGTTATCAGCCTGTTTACTTCTGCTTGTTGTAGGCTGTGAGTGATAGTTTTTTCTCTGTGGAAACCTTTTTCCCTGACTACTGCTGATTATGTCTAAAGAGTCTAAACCCTCCGGGTTTAAACAATGTGACTCATGTTGCCAGAAAATGTCCCTTACGGATGGCCACATGAGTTGCGTTTATTGGTTAGGGGCTGTTCACCTGCAGGACTCTTGCTCCATCTGTCATGCTTTCAGTTCCAGAGTCCTGCAGGAAAGAAAAAATAAGCTTATTTTACGTGGCCTCCTGAAGAACCCTCAAGATAATTCGTCTCAGGGTCCTCAGCCAGCCAAAGTGTCCGAGAAGCACTCCAGGCCATTGGTTCAGAGCTCGGAATAGACAAAACTTACTGAGAAGCCTTCGGCTCTGTCAGCCCCCAGCATTGGCTCCAACAAAGCTAAGTCTCCGGTGGCTCCATCTGTCTCCTCGGAGCTGGTCCGTATTCATAAGAGATCAAGGTCTCCCTCTTTGGAGCCGGTACGCTCCTCTCCACAATCTCTGCTGCTACAACCAGGAGTGGGCAATCACCCGTCCTCTTCACACTCCTCTTGGTCCTCCAGACTTTTGGATCATGATGTGGAGAGAGTGCTCAACAGGCTTGTCAAGTCACAGGCACTAGCTAAATTACTCTCGAGTCCAGCCCATAAGGATTTGGCTCCTACAGCCCTTCCAGCTTCTCCATCAATTCCTCCTCTGACTCTCTTGAGCTCGGAGCCAGAGTGTATGGATTTCTTGGTGGTGGAACCATTGGCTCCAGTTTCTTGTCCCTTATCGGTTCCTACTACCGCTCTGATCTCTTCGATTTTTCAGTCCATCGAGGGGTGTGGGTGCTGAAGCTCTCTCGCCAGCTGCGAGGGGGGAAGTGGCATTGGTCCCTTGTCCAACCCCGCTCTCAGAGTTTGGGCACAGGTGAGCTCAGCTCCCACATCGGCCTCACAGCCTTCGCTCCTGGTTCAAAGAAGATCTCCAGGCTCTTCAGAGCCGGAGGCTCCTTCGAATTGGGATCATGGTGCTTTCAACGTGATGAGGAGTGTGCTGTCTCCTGAGACTGCTCCACCCTCAGCTCCATTGGCTCCTTCTCCCTCAGTGCCTGTGCCGGCCTTTGTCCCTCCTCCTTCCAAGCGTAGGGACCCTGTGCCTCAGGATGCCAAACTGGGTGACTCCACTTCTTTCAAAACCTCCCCCAAACATTCGGAGGAGGTCCCTCAGAAGAAAAAATGCAAGAGGAAGCATCTAGACTCCCCTGAGTCTATCACTTTGGATACGGACTTGGATGAGTCGGAAAGGGTCATCACAGTCCCTCTCTGAGGATGTCTCTGTTTCAGACATCTTAGAAATCCTCAGAGAGAGGGTTAGCTGGAAGTCCCTAACCCCTTCTGAGGATGAGTCCATATACCTGGATGCATTTGGTTCCCGACCCTCCACCTCTTGTGTGTCTCCGCCTTTTGACCCACTTTTGTCTGTAGTTAGTCGAAAGGCGTGGAGCGCTCCAGAGACCATGGAACCTGTTCCGAGGAGATCTAACAAATTTATTACAGCTCCTGAAGATAAGTCTTTCCTCTCCAAGGGAGTCCCTGTTGATGCCACGGTGGTGGCAGCAGCCACCAAGAAGGAACTTGTGGAAACTTCTTCATCTGTCCATCTGCCGAACAAAGAGTCTCATACGATGGACAGGTATGGGAAGCATGTTTTTTCTTCAGCGACTTTTACTCTCAGATCGCCGAATTACTTGTCACATTTCACATTACTTCAGAGGGATCTCCTGAAGGAGCTAGAAGATACCCAGCAAGATCCTAAAGCTGAGTGAGTTGTGAACAGGGCAGCTTCCCAGCTTCCGACCTTGACCTCCATGGTAAACTCCTCCATGAGGCTCATTTCTTATGTGGCAGATGGAGCGAGTAGGGCAGCAGGTACCAGAGTAGCCTTATGCAGACACTCCTGGATGTGCCTTTGTCAATTTGTGGAAACCCTTTAAGTCTTCATTTACCAACTCCCCCTTTGACGGCTCATCCTTGTTTGGGCCTCAGGTAAAACAGACTCTCACCAGGTGTGAACAGGATGGCAAGAGTTTCTCTGACATAGGGATCTGTTTTTCCACTCCATCTAGATCCTATCCGAAGGGTCAGAAGAGTGGGAAAATGTGGTTCTGAAAATCTCAGGGATCTTTGCCTGACACACATGGTGATTTTTCCCCCAGGAGCAGAGGGGGGAACAATAATGGAAGATGCTGGCCTTGCAGCAGAGGGGGTCCGCAACTGCAGAGTGACAGAGATACTTTCTCTGCTAGGCCCTTCCAGTATTCCTGAAGGGAGGCCCGGCTGTCCACCTCTGGAGGCAGTTAGGGGCAGACAATCACTGTACCCAGCAGCCTGGCAATCTATCATGAGAGAAACATGGGTACTGTCAATAATATCCAGGGGTTACAAAATTCCCTTTTCTAAGTCCCCCTCAAAAGACAAACGTTCTATCCCAGATGTTCCACCCAATCTTTGGGATCATGCAATCCTAGAGGGTCAAAGATTGCTAGAAAAAAGAGCCATCCAAGAAGTCACTGCAGACCAAATCAGATCTGGAACTTACTGAAGGTTCTTTTTAATTCCAAAGAAAACAGGGGACTGGTGACTAATCTTGGACCTCAGCAAGCTAAACCAATCAGTAAAAAAGACAAAGTTCCAGATGGTGACACTGCAGTCCATTCTTCCCTTCTTGTGTTAGGACAACTGGATGTGCTCCATAGATCTCCAGGACATGTACTAACATATAAAAATGGACAGGCAATCCAGGAGATTCCTAAGCTTCCAGCTGGGAGCCAGTCATTATCAGTTCAGGGCCCTGCCCTTTGGTCTCACCACAGCTCCCAGGGTGTTCACCAAGTGTATGGCAGTGATCACGGCTCACCTGAGGCATCTAGGATTCCAGGTGTTTCCATATCTAGACAACTGGCTCCTCACTGTTACCACCAAACATTAACTAATCAAGGCACAGGACTACACAATCCAAGCTAGTTCCCGTTAGGCGTCACAATAAACTATGAAAAGTCTGCCTTGTCGCCTTGTCAGTCTATTACCTTTATAGGGGCAGACTTGGATATAAGACGCATGATATCAAAACTGCCTCTAGACAGGGAGTCAACCATTTGTCAGCAAGTTTCCTTTCTCATAAACAAAACGAGAGTTCAGGCAAGACAAGTCTTACAAGTACTGGGCTCAATGGCTGCAGCTATTATGGTAGTTCCTTTAGCACGCTTCCACATGCGGATTCTACACTGGCTTCTCTTCACTCAGTGGTCTTTCTAGGAATTGCCAATGTCATACATGATCTTGATCACGGAATCTTGCAAAAAGGACCTACTATGGTGGCTGGTCTCCTCCCAGTTTACTCTGGGCAGCCCCTTTCTAGACCTGCATCCGGTAGTCACAGTAACCACAGATAGGGTGGGGGGCATTATCTGGGACGGACTGTCCAAGGGACGTGGCAACCTCACAAGTACCATCTGCACATCAGCATTCTAGAGATGAGAGCGGTGCTTCTGGCATTGCAAGCACTTTAGGACTCTCTACCTACAGGGACTATTGCAATCCAGACAGAGAATATGTCAGTGGTATGGTACATCAACAAGCAGGGCAGAACCAGATTTTACCCCTTGTGTCGGGAGGCTCTTCGAGTATGGCAATGGGTGAAGTTTTCCCAACGTTTTCTGAATTGCAATGCACATTCCTGGAAAGTCCAACGTGATAGCAGACAGGCTCAGCAGGGGTATCCTCATGCCTCACGAGTGGTCCCTGAAGAAAGAAGTTGCGAACTTGATTTTCCACAAATGGGGCCAGCCATGCTGTGATCTTTTTGCCACTCCCCTAAACAACAAATGCAGCAGCTACTTCACCCTAGTTCTCCCTTCGGGACAGTCACCCAGGAATGCACTTGTTCACGATAGGCCTCCGGGACTGCTATATGCTTTTCCACCCTTCCCTCTCATTCCAAAGGTACTTCAGAAAGCAAAATTGTTGGGCTGCAAACTCATCCTCATTGCTCCTCACTGGCTTTGTCAGATATGGTTTCTGTTTCTTCGCCATCACCTTCAACTGGAGCCCTGGATACTGAACCCAGTTCCGGACCTACTGATGCATCAGTCAGGTGGGCTTCACCCATCCCTTCAAACTCTCAAGCTGACTGCTTGGTTACTCCACTTGCAGTCTTAGCCAGGCTCCTAAACATTTCTTCTGCTGTACAACACATTCTAGTGTCCTCCCACAAGCCCACTACCAGGTGGATTTACACTAACAAACGGAAGAGGTTCTCTTACTGGGCCAAAAGAAATAACATTGATCCTTTTATGGCTCCTGTTCACAAGATTTTTGACTTTCTGGCTAAAACTGTTGAAAAAGGGGCAGCTGCAGCTACTATTAGAGTCCAACTGGCTGCCATCTCCAGTTTTCATGTAGGAGACTTGGGTTCAAACATTATGTCCCATAAGTTGTGCAGAGCATTCTTACGAGGTACAATGCTTTTATGGCCCCCGGTAAGAGAAACCCCCAGGACCTAAACTTGGTTTTAGCTTCAATGATTCTGCCCCCCTTTGAACCAGCAGCATCTTGTCCCTTGAAGTTTCTATCTTGGAAAACCCTCTTTTGGTTGCTATAACCTCAGCTAGATGGGTTTCTGAATTACATGCTTTGTCTATTCACACGCCGTATCTCATTTTTCACAAAGATAGAGTCTCTCAAAGGACCAGTCCTTCTTTCTTGCCTAAGGTTTGTTCTGAGTATAACTTAAATCAGTCCATTGAGCTTCCTGGGTTCTTCCCCAATTATGGCAACAAGGCAGAGTATAGATTACACCAACTGGATGTTCATAGACGATTACGTTTTTATTTACACAGGACCAAAGACCTCAGAAAATCAGACCAATTGTTCATATCCTTTGCTGACAATAAGCAAGGTTATCCAGTTTCTAAAGTGACATTATCAAAATGGCTGTCAGACACAATAACCTATTCGTATGGTTTGCGTAAAAAGACACTTCCAGGAAGACCCATAGGACATTCAACCAGGGCCTTAGCCACCTCTGTTGCCTTCCAAGCTAAATTACCTTTAGATTCAATCTGTGCAGCAGCAACATGGGCAAATCCTCATACCGTTATCTCTCATTACAAAGTGGATGTGGCCTCCTGGAACAGGTCATCCTTTGGTTCCACGGTCTTGAAGAGTTTGTCTCAATGAGCCACCCAAAAAACAGATGCTGGGGATGCAGTCCCAACCAATAAGAACAAAGACAAGATGAGACAATATAACATAAAGAAGTTATGTACCTGTCATAACGTTCCATGTTTGTTGTCCTTCATCTCGCCTTCCTTCTTGAGTCCCCCCCTCCTTCTCCTTTCTTGGAGGTTCGAGGGGAATTCTTTATTGGTTACACTGGCTGAGTTTCCTGCTGACATACCAGGTTAGTTAACCATATATTGTCCTTTCCTCTATCCTTCCTATCTTGTTGTATAACAGCTTAGTAAAAAATTGTTTTTTTACTGTATATGTCTAGTGTGGGCTATTACAAATGAGATCTGGGTAGCTGCTGCTAGGCATGTTGGGATAAGGGGTAGCCTCGAGCTAGTAAAACCTCTTGAGGTTTAGTAAATCGGCTGAGTCGGAGCAGAGGATCAGCTCTGAAGCCAACCAGCAAGAAGGAAGCTGAGATGAAAGACAACAAACATGGAACGTTATGGTAGGTACATACCTTTTTTTTTATCTCCCCTGGTTTCTGATTCTGAGAAGAGTATTTCTTCTTATAGTCCCTTGGAAGGATTTTTTTTCCTAAAACCATATACAGAATGAATCAGTTGCTTCTGTGGGTATATAATGACCTTCCACTGTTATTAAAGAAATTTTATGATTTACAACCGAAATTTCCTGAACCTACACCAGTTCCTCCTGTTCTTCCAACACTGAAAGATGTATTTATTACAGCCTGTAACTTTTCTGATAGCTAGACTGCTTCCCTTAATAAAGTAAATAGATTTAAATAAGTTCCAAAGTCTTATGCATGTTTATTTTCTACCACCACATAGACTACACAGTGATTTCTTTGGTAAATCCAGCTGCTGCTAAAGCTCTCATAAATGTTATTCCCTCCACCTCTGGCAAGGATGGAAAAGTCTTTGAAAGATTTTGGGGGGAAAGTGTATTTTTCTGCAGATGTATTTTTAGAATTCTTAATTGTCAGGGCCATTTGATAAAGTTTATGCTTTGCTCTTTTGAGAATATCATTTCTTTTCCTTTGTCTGAGGAAAACCGTCTTTGTGTAATCTTACTTTTGTGTCTAAGGTGACTAAATATTCTTTGAAGTTTGCTTATGATTCAGCTGATGCTACTTCTAGAGCAGCTGCTACTGGAACTGCTATGAGGAGGTTTGCTTGGCTGCCTACAGAAACCCTTTCTGAGGCTATAAAAGCTGACATTTTGAATTCACCCTTAGATAAAGAGGATGTAAAAGTTGAAATGTTAATTTGTCCCTTAGAGAGGTTGAATTTGAACCACTTACTACAGAAATCCTTAAAAAGTGTGATAAGAGAGGGAAGCTGATTCATGGACTTTCTGAGATTTTTCAGTTTTCTGTCTCCAAATTAGTCAAGGGTGTTACAGCTACCTCTGCAACAGTTTGCAAAAAGAGAGTATGCATACATAGTAAACTGCTGATAAGCAGACCACCAGAAACAAGGATAGTCTAACAAATCTGAATGACTATCTACAGATTAGCCCCACGCCCTTCCCACACTGGTAAACCTCTAATTCTTTCCAAATATCTCTCTCTCCATTTCTCTCTTTTGTAACAGATAGTCCCCAACAAATGGGTTGTTAGAGTGTTTTATCAGGGATACAAAACAGTCAGAAGCTCTCCCTCTCTTTCACAGTATTCCTCTTCATCTGCAGATCACACTTCTTTTTTCTCTCCTTCTATTCAGGATATGCTAACTCAGGGGGAGATAGAAGCTGTCCCCCTTCTTGGAAAGGAGAAGATTTTTTTATTCAAGAATGTTTTTGGTGCCAAAGAAAGAAGCCTAACGGAGACCACTCCTAGTTCTTTCCTTTCTAAACCAGCTTGTGAGAGTTCCAAAGCTCAAAATGTTATCACTTCATGACCTAGAAACCAAAAACCAAAATACTGGCGTGTGCACTCCACAATAACCACGGCTCGAACAGGAAAAAATGTTTATTGCAAATCCACAGGTCACAATTCCAAATGTCGATGTAAGATCAGTTAAGCGCTTTCATCTGCATACAATACAGACTTCCTCAGAACTGACCTTACATCGACATTTGGAATTGTGACCTGTGGATTTGCAATAAACATTTTTTCCTGTTCGAGCCGTGGTTATTGTGGAGTGCCCACGCCAGTATTTTGGTTTTTGGTTTCTAGTGTTGCCAGTTGTTTTATCACTTCATGACCTGTTACCTCACATTCCCTTTTTAATTTTTTTTAATGACACTAGGTTTACAAGATTCTTATTATCACATCCCTGAATTTTAATCATCTCTTAAAGGTTTCTCTAGTTTACACTTTCAGTTTCCTGCATCATCCTTTGGGTTATCCACTACTCCAAGGGTATTCACAAAGTGTCTAATTCCACTGATAGTGTACTGGTGACTGCAAGGTACTCTCATTTTTCTTATTAGAGAACTTGCAGCATCTTTTTCTAACTGTTTGAAATATATCACTTGGGTGAGAGATCTCCTGCACAGACTGAGGTTTCAGGAAAATAGCAATTGTTTTCCTGGGGTGTCTGCCAGATATCTCAGTTCATGGAGATTTTCTTCCATAGGAAAGACTAGATGTGTATTTAGATTTGTTGTTGTTTGCATTCAAAACAAGACCCCAGCAAAGGAATTTCTCAGGATACTTGGATTCATGGCATCCATGATTTGCATAATCCCTTTAACCAGACACCACATGACAAAAAGTCAGTGGTAGCGAAAATCTGTATGTTCCTACCATCAATTCATGGTTTGGGATTTGTAAAAAGGGGACTTGTTTGGTGGAGAGGCCAGTTTTATCTGAATCCAAGTCTTCCATTTTCCCTTCTAGCTCCACCAAAGTGGGTCACCACAGATACCTCAATCTTTGCTAGGGGAGCAGTGGCTATAAGAGAAGTGGAAGGTCTTTGGAACTGACAAGGACACATAAATATAAAACAGATGTTGGCAGTAATACATGCTGTTAACTTTGTTAATCATCTATAGGTCCCATGACCATTACAAATGGTTACAAACACCACAGCAACATGGTACATAAACAAATGAGAGGAACCAGATCTTACCCTCTGTACAGACTAGCAGTGGTAACCTGGGATATAGCTTTTCAGTACAATCTTATTCTACAGGCATCTTACATCCTGCCAGAGCCTAATTATTTGGCAGATAAGCTAAGGAGGACCAGTACAGATCCTCATGAATAGAAATTGAATCAGGTATTCTTCCAAGAATTGAACCAGCTGTGGCGAACACCTCAGATAGATCTATTTCCCTCCAGTCTCAACAATCAGTTGGCAAAATTCTGCTCTAGGACTCCTTGCAAGAAGGTGTGAAAAACAGATGCATCCTCTTCCCCTGGACAAGAATGATATCCAGGGTCATTCTGAAGATTCAAAAGGACTCTCCAAAGATAATTGCGATGACTTCCATCTAGCCTAGGAAACAGTGGTTGCCCCTTCTTTTGGAAATGGCCAAAGGCAATTACCTCAACCTTCCTCACAGACTGGACCTAGTCACACAAGTCAGGGTATGTTTGATATGTCAAAAACAACAGATGAGAACCAAATAAAAAAGAAAGAAACTTTAATCTCTCTAACGCTTTGGCAAAGCCTTCAAGGAGTATGTTGTTTTTTTGCATTTTATTTTTCTTTTTGGTTGTAGTCGTCATATGTTTGATATGTCCCAGCTTAAAACAAGTTAAACTAATCTCCTGGATGATCATTGAGTCATAATAACTTTTAGGAACATATTTTCTAAAGATGTGCATCAGGTATTAAATGAGGCAAGAAAACCTACTTCTAGGAAATCATGTATTAGCAAATAGAACCAATTTTCTACCTGGTGCCAAGACAAGAACCAGGACCATTTTAAGGCTAGTACCTGGTTCTACAATATTTGTGTGTTATTATCCACTGGCCTTTCTTACTCCTATATCAAGGTTTATTTGTCAGCCATTTCAGCATGTCTGCCCATGGATCCTCCCCTTTCAATGTATTTCCATGTCAGCGTATTTTTGAAAGGGGTGTTACATACCAAATGTCCAGTAAAACAAGTGGCTATTCCTTGGGCTGTAAACTCTGTTATAGTAAAATTAACTCTTGTTTCACTCAGAACATTCTTACCGAGGATAGCTCCCACAACCCTTCTGGACATGGGCAGTCATTACTAAATGCAATCCTAGGTATTGACTGGAGTAGCTATGGTATTACATTGGGATGAAATGGCTAGGCTTGAAATGAATTTTAGGTTGATAGCCTAGTAACCTACTATGATCCTGTAATCCTGATTTAAACCTGATCATCAGGCTGATTTGAGGTTCTTTAATATGAAAAACAGATGTTATGTTGAACCTATCTCACCTGCCTTCTTGTTGCTTGGATTTGGAGCCAACCTTCGGCTTCGACTCGGCCATATTCTGAAGTTTGAGAGCTTCCACTGGCTCAAGGCTAGACCCTATCCCATCATGCCTAGTGCTAGTTACACAGATCTTGCTTGCTGCTTGAAGCTTCGAGATTGCTGGATACCAGGCTAAGTTTTTGAATTTTAGTATTATATTCTGTCTTTAAATCTTGGTATTTCTTCAGAATTCTCTCTGTAGATTAGTAGTGCTTGTTTAACATCCCTATCTCCACTTTCTGGCTGTTATTGCTGATGTTCTTCATGTTTCACTGTTGCAATCATCACATTTGGGTTATCCCTGCCAGGATAGTCCTCGGCCAGCCCGAATACCAGAGGCTTAGTATTTCTGCGTCGGTTGCTGTCCCTTCAGAACTGACGTCAGGTCATCAGTAGTATAAAGTAAGGCAGCCGACGCCATTACATCAGTCTTTTTTGCCATGGAGCCCGAAGCAGAAGCAGTTCACACAAGTGCCAGTCAGCCACTACCTGAGTTTCATCTACTGATTTGAAGCAGAAGTCTTCTAAATCTAAGTACCCCGTTGGGGATCCTTTTTTCTTGCACTAACTGATGTCAGAAAAAGTTAACAATCGTCTCGCCTGTGGAAAGCAAACACCACACCGAGACTTTCATTCTTACGACATCACTTCTTTAGGCCCAGACCACAACGTCTCCCGCTGTCGCTTCTGTGCTTTGTTCAATGCCAGAACTATCCATCCTTGGGCCCTTATTGTAGCTAGATATTTTCGCTTACAGTCCTCGAACTCCGATATGGCTTTGGTAAGCCATCTGACAGCAGATCTGAAAAAACATAAAGATAAAGACAGAAACAGGCTGCACAGGTCCAAACCTACTGATGATGCTTCCGTTAAGCTAGTTGTCAGTTCTCTGGTCCTCAGTGAGGCACTTTCGCAGCCCCTGATGCCCACTTTTGTGGATTTGCAGGCCGCTACAGAGACCCTTTCAGAGTCCGGTATGCTGCAAAATTCTTCTTCGACTAAGGATCCTGTGGTAGTCTTTACCTTTGATGGGTCCAGAGCCGCTGAGCAGGCACTGGCTTTCGAAGAAGTCCTTCGCATTACCGATTCTCGACACAAACCAATGCCTTCTTTCACGACTACCATTCTTTTGAAAACGACCAAGTTTCTTAGGCCCAGGGTACGAACCACACCCAAGAAACCGTCGACCCAATCTCAGGCTCCTGCTTCCTTGCCTCAGTCTCAAATGCTTAAAATGGCGGAAGACCTTATCATGCTGATCAGAGGAAGCCAAGCTACCTCCTCCAAAAGGAAACAAGATCTGTCCCCTGTAGTTTTGTCTGACCAAGAGTCAGATGACTCTGATGCATCTGAATATGAAGACATGCAACCCCTCTCTACTTATGAGGATGCTGATGCAGAGGATTCCACCCCTTCCGCCGCTCCCCCAGAGGATTTTACCTTTGGGGAAACACTTCATACCTTAAGGGAGCATTTCCAATGGGAGAGTCAGGACTACCCTCAGTCTAAAAAGAGGCTCAGGGAATTCTTAGTTCTTCCACAGCACAGGCCCTTGGCCATCCTCCCAGTTCTGGGTGTTGTGGAGGATGTTTTCCTGGAATCCAGATTGACTCCTGACACCCTTCCTCCTACACCCAGAAAACCAGGCAGGTACTATAGAGTCCCTGACTCACACAAATTTCTTTTTAAAAATCCTACTGCTGACCCTGAGGTAATTTCTCAAGGGCCTAAAGGGGTTAAAGCAACCTTTGCTAAGAATCCCACCCCCTCAAATAGGGATTGCCGAGCACTAGACAGATGGGGTAAAAAAGTAAATACCTCAGCTAAACTTGCTATCAGGCACTAAATTGTCAGTTCCATATGCTAAAATTTCAGCAACATACCCTGGAACTCCTCAAACAAAAAAAATGTCTTCCTTTCCTGCTTGTGCAGAATCTAAAAAGCTACAATTGTTAATGCATTCTGCAAGTCAAGTAACTAAACACACATTGCACTGTAGTTTTGATGCCCTAGAAGCTTCTTGCAGGGCACAGTCACCGGATCTGTCATTAAACGCATGCATGGCTTAAGGAACAGTCCTTGCCAGACCATGTCAGATCTAAATTGTGGGATGCCCCCTTGCACAAAGACAACTTATTTGGCACTAAGGCAGAAGAGGTTTTAAAAAGGATGGAAGAAAAAGCAAAATCTATGCAGACAGTTAAGGATTTCTTACAGGTCCAGGCACCCAGGTTCAGCAGGCATTGTCCAACCAAGCACTGGTCCTTTCCTGCTCCCACTAAGCCAGCCCAGCCAAGACCCCCCAGACAGCAGCCACAGGGAATGCAGAGATCTAAGCAGTGGACTACCTCCACTTCAAAATGACTCACTCCCCCCACCCCCTCCCTCTGCCCACCTTCACTTACCCTTAGGAGGAAAACTGTCCTTTCACGCAAGCACCTGGGCCACCATTACCAATGACTGCTGTCCCATGGATACAAATTTTCTTTCCACATCCTTCCTACCCCAAAAGAGTTCCCAAATCTATCTCCAAACCAGTGGGCAGAGGTGCAAAAGCAAGTCCTTTCCCTGCTCTATATGAGGGCAGTAGAGCACATTCCTGCAGAACAGAGAGGCCAAGGTTTCTACTCCAGAGTTTTTCTGTTACCCAGAAAAGAGGGTACTTGATGCCCTATCCTTGACCTATCCATTCTAAACACTTTCCTGGTGATCCCAAAATTCAAAATGCTCACCCTCCAGCAGTTGCTTATCATGCTGTCCAAGGATGCTTGGCTAGCCACCCTAGATCTAAAAGAGGCCTACCTCCATATTCCTATCAGGGAATCATGCAGGAAATATCTCCGTTTCAGGGCACTATCTCAGCACTTTCAATTATCTGCACTTCCCATTCTCTTATCTACTGCTCTCAGAGTTTTCACAAAATGTCTGGCTCCGGCCATTGCCTTTTGCAGACAAAGGAATATCCAGATTTAGTAGTAACACATGGGATGTATTCTGAACCAATAAATCTCAAATGGAACAACAGGTCCGGTCACACGAAGCAGTCAATGAAGGCAGCCACTAACAGTATATAAACCCAGTAATATGGCAAGATCCAAAAGTTCTTTATTGCACAAAATACATCAATTTAGTGCTTTATTTTCCAAACAGGAAACTTTATCAGAATCTGCCTTCATTGACTGCTTCGTGTGACTGGACCTGTTGCTCCATTTGAATATCCAGATTTACCCATACTTAGATGACTGCCTAATTCAGGCAAACAGCCAGAAAAAGCTGTTCAAGCACTTGACCTTTGTAAAGTCCCTACTAACTTCCCTGGGGTACACAATCAACAAAAAGAAATCCAAACATGTGTCCACCCAAAGGATTATATTCTCGGGAGCAAGCATGGGCACAGGATCCCAGATGGCATTCGTTACATGAGAAAAGCAAAATTTTCTGACAGCCTACTTCTCTCAACTAGCCACCAAACCCCAACTATCTGCAAGGAAGATCCTGCCAGCTCTGGTGTTCATGGCATCTTGCATACTACTCATTCCATATGCCAGACTGCATATGAGGAAACTTCAATGGTACCTAAAAAGCCTTTGGTGTCAACACTATCAAGACCTGGGGACGCTTATACCTATAATTCTTTGTCTCAGAAAATATTTTCTTTGGTGGGCAGCAGCATGGTCCCACAACAAGGGACTGCCTTTCTCACCACCCCCCGCCACCCAGACCTCACCACAGATGCATCAGACTATGCCTGGGGTGCACACCTGGATGGCAGGTACTTACAGGGCTAATGGAGCCCACAGCAAATCCCTCTGCATATCAACCAAAAAGAGATGATGGCTGTCCAGCATGCCTTGATAGCTTTCAAACCCCTTCTCTCCCCAGGGGCTCTCCTACTCAAAACAGACAACACCACTGTAATGTGGTATATCAACAAGCAGTGTGGGACTCACTCCTACCCTCTGTGCAGGCTGGCCATGACCCTTTGGCACACAGCCTCTGCCATGCAACTCTACCTTTAAGCACAATTCATATCAGGTTCTCTCAGCTCTCTGGCAGACCAATTAAGCATAAATCTTCTGGAACCACATGAGTGGCAGCTCACTAATACTCAGAAATGGGGCACCCCAAAGGTCATCCTCTTTGCCTCCCACACTAACCATCAGCTCAGCAAATTCTGTACCAGGGAGCATCACTGCATGGCTTGGAAAGTGGATGCCCTGTCCTTCCCCTGGATCAATCTTTTGGTTTATGCCTTTCCTCCACTACCTCTCATCCCCAGGGTACTGCTCAAGATAAAGGAGGAAAAACCAAGGACAATTCTTATAGCTCCAGACTGGCCTTGCCAGCACTGGTACCCCTTGCTGCACAGGCTGTCCCCACTCCCACCATAGCATCTTCCTCAGATTCCAAACTTCCTGACAAAGAGGGAAGGGGATTTCATGCATCCCCAATTGTGGAGACTCAGTTTGGCAGCTTGGCTTATTCCCTAACCCCTGATCATTCTGCCAACCTCAGTATACAGGTTCTAGATGTTATACATGAGGCCAGATGCCCTAGCACTAGAAAGTCTTATGCTGACAAATGGAAAAGGTTCTGCACCTGGATTCAGGCTAAGGAAGCCAATATGACACAGCCCTCCCCCCTCTAATCCTGGATTACTTAGACGACCTACTACACAGTGGCCTCTCTTTTTCCTCTATTAAAATTCATGCTTCTGCTATCTCTGCTCATTTCCCCACTGAGCAGCCCCTTTTCTCACACCCCTTAATCAAACAGATCCTAAGAGGGGCTAGCAACTTGAAGCCACCCAGAAGAGCACCACCCCCAGCTTGGGACCTTAACTTTGTATTGGAAAAGCTCACCTTGCCCCCCTTCAAACCAGTTTCTTCTGCAGAGCTAAACTTTCTCTCCTGGAAGACAGCTTTCCTTCTGGCCATCACTTCAGCCAGAAGAGTCTCCGAGCTGCAAGCACTCATAGCTGTGGAACCCTTCATCATCTTCCATGCTGACAGGGAACCCCTCAGGTCTAACCCATCCTTTATGCCCAAGGTGGTGTCCAGTGTGACTCTCAACCAATGATTTCATTTGCCCACCTTTTTTCCTAATCCCCAGAACAAGGGGGAAAGGATCCTGCACTCTCTAGATGTGTACAGACAGCTCAGATTCTATTTAGACAGGACTAAATCCTTCAGAAAGTCTGATCAATTGCTGGTTAGCTTTGCTACAGGGGCAGAAGGCAAAGCCATCTCCAAACAAACCATTTCCAAATGGATAGCACACTGCATCTATTTCTGCTACAAACAACACAGAAAGCCTCCCTCCAAGGGTGTCAGGACGCACTCCACCAGAGCAGCCTCCACCTCTGCAGCTTTCCTCAGAGGAGTCCCCACCAGGGACATCCTGGAGGCTGCCACCTGGACATCTGTTCACACTTTTACCAAACATTACCACCTGCCTCTCTTCTACAAATCTAGGGCAGGGTTTGCCTCTGTAGTCTTGCAGGATGTCCTAGCCAGCCCCTAGTTTCCTTGACTGCCTCCACCCATTTCCTTGGCTTTGGGAATCAACCCAAGTGTTATGACTGCAACAGTGAAATATGAAGAACATAGTACAGTTGTGTACACTTACCATAATTGTAGATGTTCGAGTGTATTCACTGTTGCAGTCCTGGTTTCCCTCCCTCTATCCCCCTTTTTTTCTTCTTCTCTTTCCTTACAAGGGACATATTGGTATTTACTTTCTACTGGTGGGTTTCTTCCACCAGAACCTGGCTCCTACTTGGGGGCTTCTGACGGGTTAGGGGAAGAAAAACTGATGTAATGGCATCGGCTGCCTTAGTTTATACTACTGACGACCTGACGTCAGTCCTAAAGCAACAGCAACCGACGCAGAAATACTAAGCCTCTGGTATTTGGGCCAGCCAAGGGCTACCCTGGTAGGCATAACCCAAATGTGATGACTGCAACAGTGAATACACTCGAACATCTGCATTTGTGGTAAGTGTACACAACTGCACATTGATTAGGGCGTTGTTTTTTTCTCCAGGCCTATTCCCCCTTTCAAATCCATTTTTTCTTAGAGGATTCCCCCTTACTCTTAGCCTGTTTCAGTTAGAGGGATTCCCATTATTCCCTGCTTCTCCCTTTCTGTGAGGTTTACTGAAAGGGCCTTTTGACACTCCAGGGGAAGGGAATCAGGCTAGTAAACCAGGGAAATCCCCCAAACTGACACCTCCGTCTGTTCTGATCTTGGAGCCATCGAGACACATAGAGAAATCTACCAGTTCATCAGATCCGAAACCTCTCAGGTCCGACAAGACCTTATCTCCTGTGGTTCCATCTTTGTCCTCGGAACTGTCTAGGAGTCATAAAAGGACTAGATATCCTTCCTTGGAACCGGTATGGTCCACTCCACAGTCACTGCTTTTACAGTCTGTGGAGGGCAGTCACTGATTGTCCACCCACTCCTCTCAATCATCCAGGAGTTTTTCGGACAATGATGTGGAGAGGGTGATGAAGAGGCTTCTCAAGACACTGGCTCTTGCCAAAGTATTATTGAGCCCAGCCCGTATGGATGTGGAACTGACATCTATTCCTCCTTTGACTCACCTGAGCTCAGAGCCGGAGTCCATGGAAGTCATTGTGGTGGAACTGTCAGTTCCGAAAACCTCCAGTCTCTTGGTTCTGACATCAGCTCTGATCCCCTCGATACCTCCTTCTATTGAGGGATCTGGGAGCCGACACTCCCTCTTTGGGTCTGAGGGGGGGAGTGGCATCAGACCCTTGTCTGACCCCACTCTCCCTCTTGGAACTTCGGCACAGGTAAGCTCAGCTTCCACATCAGCCTCAGAACCATCACCCTCTGTGCTGAAGAGGTCTCTTGACTCTTCAGAGCCAAGGACACTTTTGGGCCAGGAGCATGGTGCCTTCGAGGTGATGAGGAGTGTGATGTCCTCTCAGACAGCTCCTCTCTCGGCTTCAGCTACTCTGTCCCCTACAGAGCCAGTGCCTTCCCTCTCACCACTAATCCATTCTAAGCGCAGGGAACCAGTGTACCAGGATGCCCCATTGGGCAACCCCCCCTTCCAAGACCTCCCCAGGGCATCCCCCTAAGGAGGTCCCTCAGAAGAAGACATGTAAGAGGAAGCATGTGGATTCCCCTGAGTCTCTGACACCAGACTTGGAGGACTCAGAAGGGTCCCCATGGTCCCACCCCGAGGATGTCTCATTCTCAGACATCCTGGAAATCCTCAAGCAGAAGGGTGGGTGGAAGTCTCTTTCCCCTTCTGAGGAAGAGTCCATGTACCTGGATGCATTCTGTTCCCGAACCTCCACCTCTTGGGTGTCTCTGCCCTTTGACCCATAGCTAGGGGTATTGAGTCGAAAGGAGTGGAGCTCTCCAGAATCGATGGAACCAGTTCGTCGGAGGCCCAATAAATTCATAATGGCCCCAGACAACAAAACCTTCCTATCTGATGCTATTGTGATGGCGGAGGCCACTAAGAAGTAATTAGCTGAGACTTCTACATCTGTCCATCCGACGAACAGAGTCACGTACAATGGACAGATACGGGAAGCGTGTCTTTTCTTCAGTGGCTTTTACTCTCAGAACACCGAATTATCTATCTCATTTCACCCCTCTTCAGGGGGATCTCCTGAAAGAGCTTGGAGATACCCTATAGGATCCTACAGTTGCAGGAGCTTCACATAAGACAGCTTCTCAGCTTGCGACCCTATCTTCGGTAGTTAACTTCTCCATGCGGCTTATTTCCTATGCAGCCAATGGAGTGAGCAGGGCGGCAGGCACAGGAGTCGCCTTATGGAGGCATTCCTGGATGTGCCTTTGTTAATTTTGGAGCCTTTCAAGTCCTTCTTTACCAACACCCCCTTTGATGGCTCGTTGTTCTTCGGGCCTAAGGTAAAAGAGACTCTAACTAGGTGTGAACTGGATGGCAAGACTCTCTTTGCTGTGGGAGTATGTTTTTCCGCACATTCTCAACCTTACCCTAAAGGTCAAAAGGGTGGAAAAATGTGGTTCTGGAAATTCCAGGGAACTTTGCCTGATGCACGTGGTGAATTTTCCCCCCAGGGCAGAGGGAGCAATAATAATGGGAGATGCCGCCCTCACAGCAGAGGGTTCCGCAGAGTCAGGGTGACAGAGATACGTACTCTGGGAGGCCCTTCCAGTGCTCCTGAAAGGGGGCCCACCTGTCCACCTCTCTGGGCTATCGCAGGAAGATTGTCACTGTACCCAGAAGCCTGGAAAGATATCACAGAAGACACATGGGTATAGTCGATAATATCCAGGGGATACAGTATTCTTTTCTCCATGCCACCTCTTCACCAAAAACAAAAATTCATCCCAGATGTGCCACCCAATCTGAGGGAACAAGCAACTCTAGAAGTTCAAAAGTTGCTAAGAAAAAGAGTCATTCAAGAAGTCCCCGCAGACCAAATCGGATCCGGAACTTACTCAAGGTTCTTTTTAGTACCAAAGAAAACAGGGGACTGGAGGCCCATTTTGGACCTCAGCAGACTCAACAAGTCTGTCAAAAAGACAGAGTTCCAGATGGTGACACTGCAGTCCATACTTTCCTTTCTGGGAAAGGACAATTGGATGTGCTCAATCGATCTCCAGGATGCGTACTACCATATCAAGATGGACAGGCGATCTAGGAGATTTCTACGCTTCTGGCTGGGAGCCAGTCACTACCAGTTCAGAGCTCTGCCCTTTAGCCTCACCATAGCCTCCAGGGTGTTCACCAAATGCATGGCAGTAGTCATGGCTCATCTGAGGCATCTAGGATTCCAGGTGTTTCCATATCTGAATGGCTGACTCCTTACCGCCACTACTGAGCATCGAGTAACTGAGACAAGGGACACCACAATATGCCTCTGCTCTCAGCTAGGCATCACTATAAATTACAAAAAGTCTGCCTTGTTGCCTTGTCAATATATAACATTTATAGGAGCAGATCTAGACACCAGAGACATGATAGCAAAATTGCCTCAGGAGAGGGTGTCGACCATTCAACACCAAGTTGCAACTCTAATCGGGAGGAAAAAGACTCAAGCAAGATTTGTTCTGAAAGTCCTGGGCTCAATGGTGGCAGCTATAACTCTAGTTCCCTTGGTGCATTTCCATGAGATTATTGCAGTGGCTCCTCTTTGCTCAATGGTCCATGCAAGATCTACCCTTGTCCCACAAAATTCTCATCATGGAGACCTGCAAGAAGGACATAAAATGATGGCTTCAGTTCATCCAGCTGATGATAGGCAGACCATTCATCTTCCCCAACCAATGGCCACAGTGACCACGGACGCTTCCCAGATAGGGTGGGTGGGCATTATCTGGGACAGACTGTTCACGGAACTTGGCAACAACATAAGTACCATTTGCACATAAATGTCCTTGAGATGAGAGCAGTGCTCCTGCCATTGCAAGCCCTTCACAGCTCTCTCCCCAAGGGGAAGATTGCGATTCAGATGGACAACATGTTAATGTTATGGTACATCAACAAGCAAGGCGGATCCAGATCCTACCCCTTATGTTGAGAGGCCCTAAGAGTATGGCAGTGGGCGATGTCCTCCCAATGTTTTCTGACTGCGATGCACATCCCAGGGAAATCCAACGTGATAGCGGACAAGGCTAAGCAGGGCTATACTTATGCCTCATGAGTGGTCCCTGAAACTGGACATTGCGAATCAGATCTTTTACAAGTGTGGCCAGCCTTGCTGTGATATTTTTGCCACATCCATCAATGGCAAATGCAGCAGCTATTTTGCCCTAGTCCCCCCACCGGGACAATCTCCCAGGGATGCACTTGTTCACGATTGGCCCCCGGGACTTCTGTATGCCTTTCCCCTGTTTCCTCTGATCCATAAGGTTCTTCAGAAAGCACAATCGGTGGGTTGTAAGCTAATCCTCATTGTCCCCTACTGGTCTCATCAAATCTGGTTCCCATTTCTATGGACCCATCTTCTGGAGGAGCCTTGGATCCTGGACCCAGCTCCAGACCTGCTGATGCATCAGTCAGGCACACTCCATCCTTCCTTACAGACCTTCAAGCTGACAGCTTGGTTCCTCCACTTCCCAGCTTAACCAGGCTTCCTGACATCTCCCCGGCCATACAACATATTCTCCTCTCCTCTCACAAATCCTCTACGAGGAAACTTTATACTAGCAAATGGAAAGTTTGCTCAGAGATCAATCTGAATCAATCAATAGAACTACCAGTGTTCTTTCCGAACTATGGCAACAAGACAGAGTATAAACTCCACCAACTGGATGTTCATAGACTATTACATTTCTATTTGCATAGGAATCAGGAATTTAGACAATCTGACCAATTGTTTGTATCCTTTGCAGAAAACAGAAAGGGAACTCCAGTATCGAAAGTAACTTTATCAAAATGGATTTCAGATACCATTACTTACGTCTACAACTCACAGAACAAACAACTACCAGGGAAAATTTGAGGACACTCATTCAGGGCTTTGTCTACCTCCACTGCTTTTTAAGCCAGACTGCCTTTAGACTCAATTTGTGCGGCAGCTACGTGGATTAACCTCCATACCTTCATTACTCATTACAAAGTAGATGTGGCCTCCCGGAACAGGGCATACTTTAGTTCCACAGTTTTGAAGAGTATATTCATTTGAGCCACCCAAGAAGATGGTGCTGGGCACATGGCCCCAACCAACAAGAAGGAAGGTGAGATAGGGACAACATAACATAAAGAAGTTATGTACTTACCATAACGTTTCATATTTGTTGTTCTTGATCTCTGCTTCCTTCTTGCATTCCACCCTCCTTCAACCTCCTGGAGGATTGAGAGGAGTTATCCATCTTTGGCTATATAGGCCTTGATTCCCTTCCTGCTTTATGAGTTGGATAGAATAAGAATTTCTACTAATCTCTTGATGTTTTTTTCTTATATACATATACATATATATTTTGTTATATATGTCTATAGTTTATATTTCTGCACATTGTGGCCTAGTGTTATGGTTATCACAAACAAGATCTGGGTAACTAGTGCTAGGCATGGTGGGATAGGGTCTAGCCTCCAGCCAGTGAAAGCTCTCGAGCTTTAGAATATAGCCAAGTTGGAGCCAAGGGTCAGCTCCGAACCCAACCAACAAGAAGGAAGGCGAGATCAAGGACAACAAACATGGAACATTATGGCGAGTACATAACTTCTTTTTTTTGCTAATTGCTCTGACATCTGCAAGAAGAGTATCTTGAGATGCCAGCTGTTATTGTGGGTCAACCTAATATCATTTCCCACAAAAATAAGGTTTCCTTAAGAAGTAATCCTCCCTTTATACCTAAAGTGGTATCTGAGTTTACTATAAGCCAAGCTATCGATTTCCATGTCTTCTTTCTAGAGCCTAAAAATGAGGGGAAAAGAATCCTCCATATTCTGGATGTCCACAGATAACTCAAGATATTATTTTGTTCTTTCTTTCTTAGCATTTATCTACCAGGAAAATCCAACTGGATCATGACTGGCCTCCACAGTTAACTACAAGGTGTAATTCAATACAATGTAATGCAAAACAGCAAATGTTAAATATTGTTTACAAGACACAAAAATTAGTGTATAAAGGAAACAAAGAATAGAGATAGAATATGGAAATTATTGTATTCCACGGACTTACATTTCAGTAAAACTAAGTAGCAATGATAATGTTAAGATGTTCCGATAGTTTACTAAGCAGGTGCAATAGAATGTGAAAGGGCATTCCTACTAGACAGCTGATTGTTTGCTAAGAATTTATTGGAATGTTTAAGCTATTGGGCCAGCTTCCAAAACTTAAATGAACATCATTTTGACTCATCCAGGGCAAGATCCACTACACTGTATTATATATGTTATATATAAATAAATATACACATAGACATTGAGATTTTCAGGGTTCTAACCTTCTTCTCTTTGTTTGCACAAACTCTCTTAACAGAACTAAAATTTTCAGAAACTCTGATCAATTATTCATTACTTATTAAGGAAAGATGAAAAGACGACCTGTGTCAAAGCAGTATGTCTCCAAATTGTTGTCTCATGCTATTACCATTTGTTATACCCACGTGCAACACATAGCTCACAAAGCCAGTGTGCCGAACAGCCACAGCCCTTAAGGCTAAACAACACACCTGATACACTTGTAATAGGTGACTCTATCATCAGGCACACTGACGTCCCGCTCACCAGGCTGAACAAGGAGAAGGTCATGGTGAGCTGCCTGTCGGGTGCTAAGATCCGCCACATAACACAAGCACTCAGGTCACTCCAAGGCAAGTACAAATATGACTCGGTCATTGTCCATGCTGATGTGAATGAGCTGAGACATACCTCCCTGGACTACATGAAAAGAGACATAGAGGAGCTCTGTGAGCATGTGGCCCAGGCTGGTATGACCCTGACCTTGAGTAGCATATTACTCTCACCAAGAATGATGCCACAATATGAAGACAAGGTGATCAATTTCAACAACTGGCTTAAGTATTGGTGTCATTCAAAGGGGATCCAATGCCTGTCAGCCTGGGATGACATGCTCAACAAGCCACGATGCTTCGCTAGGGACGGCTTGCACCTGTCACCCCTGGGCTTTTGGATATTGGCAAAGGCTCTTACTACACCCATAGTGCCTTTTTTAGGCAAAGCTCAAAAGACAAACCCACCTCCATAGGTATCACAAGGGATAAGAAACTAAGAGTAATGCTACTCAACACCAGAAGTCTAAACCTCAAGATGCACGCACTCAAAACTCTCTTTAGCATGGAGAACATCAATATCTGTGCAGTAACAGAAACCTGGTTCAAGGCTCCCGAGAGCACCCCAGCACTACCAGGTTATACCTCATACCATGCTTTTCAGCCCCAAAACTTGGACCGAACCACTAAAGGAGGGGGAGTATCAATTTTCGTCAAAGATACCCACACCTCCAGGTTGGTGGCACAGCACGAAGCATCAGAGACTATCCATGTGCAACTAACAGTGGGTAAAACTGCCTTCCAGTTTATAGCCTGCTACAGACCACCCTCCCAAACCCAGGAACCCCACTCGGCCTTCCTGAGAACACTGGAAAATATGAAGGTCTCTCCAAACACCATTATATTGGGCGACTTCAACTACCCAAATATAGACTGGGAGCATTACTCTAGCTCCAACACCCTAGCCCAAAGGTTCTTAGAATTTATAAACTCAAATGCTATGGAACAACTTGTTACCACTCCCACAAGAGGGGAAAACATACTGGACCTGATCATCACCAACATGGGGACTCTATGCTCCAGACCAGAAGTGTATCCCTCACTGGTAAGATCAGACCATAAACTGATCTCACTGGATATTCACATCCCGACCCCACCTCCTGCCCAGAAAAAACCACAATGAAAAACTTCTCTAAAGCAAATTTCACACTCCTCAAAACCGAGATGGAATCCTTCAAAGCCCCTGGGCCTGTGGAAAATACAGCCCAGACTGCAGAATCCTTTATAAATGCATTCTATGAACACCTTCAGGAATGCATGGATCATGCAATCCCAAATAAAACCAAGACCCGATCCTCCAAAGGCAGACGTCCTGTCTGGTGGACCCCAGCCATAAACAAACTATACAATAGAAGGAGGAAGCTACTAAATGATAGAGCAAAATCCCAAAAAGGGAAGGCATCTCTGATCAGTATTAGCAAAAAACTACGGGCACTCATAAAATCGTCTAAGGCCAGCTTCGAAAGAAAAATTGCACAGGACACTAAGGATAATCACAAGGCTTTCTTTAGTTATGTTAGGAACCTGGGTGGGAATTTCTAGATATGCTCAGAATTAGTCCAAAATGACAAAAAAAATACACCTAACCCACAGACATTGCCAACATCCTAGCTGACAGGTTCAGTGCAAACTTCTCCCCCCTCCCCACCAAAAGGGCAAATATCTATCCCAGCAGAGTGCTGCCCCCCTGACATCTCAGATGCTCAGGAAAGAGCCGCCCTCTCCAAAGCAAAAAACACAGCATCAATGGGACCAGACGGTGTCCTGGGCTGCGTCCTTCATGAACTCCAAGAAGAGCTAAACCCAAACATAAAACTACTGTTCAATCTCAGCCTTACTACAGGATATGTACCCAAAGAGTGGCGTACAGCAACAGTGGTCCCTCTCCACAAAGGTGGTGCCTCAACGGATCCTGGAAACTATCGCCCCATAAGCCTGACTAGCTTGGTCTGCAAAGCTATGGAAAGGATCATCATGGACCTCATAAATAAAGATATTGGGGACCTACAGACACTGGATCCTACCCAGTTCGGCTTTATTAAGGGCAGATCCTGCCTCTTAAACCTGGTTGATTTCTTTGAAACCATCACCAAGGCCATTGATGAGGGGAAGGTGGTCCACACAGCCTACCTGGACCTTGCAAAAGCCTTCGATACAATACCCCACTCGGGCATTATAGATAAGCTCACCAGCTTAAATATAAATCCCTATGTCACTAGATGGGTTGCAAACTGGCTCAAGGACAGAACCCACATGGTTAGAATTGCTGGAGCCATGTCAGACTCCAAACCAGTTACAAGTGGCGTCCCACAAGGCTCAGTCCTGGGACCTCTCTTGTTCTGTATATATTTCTCGGAGGTACAGGCCAACATGGAAGGACTGTGGCTGACCAAGTTCGCAGATGACTGAAAACTGGGCGCCATAATCGACTCTCCAGCCGACACAAGCATCCTCCAAAAGGGCCTCATAGAAACAGACAACTGGTGCCAGAGCCATGGCCTCAAGCTAAATGCCAAAAAGTGTATAGTCATCCCCTTTGGCAAAAACAAAGTGCCTACAAATTACCACATAGGTGGTAATCCATTAAGTACAGAAGAAGTAATTAGGGACCTGGGGACCCAAGTTGATAGCAGTCTCTCATTTGACAACCACGTGGCCAAAGTGGTTAGAAAAACATTTTATATAGCCCACCTAATCAGGAAGGGATTCACATCTAGATCAGGGGAGGTCATCGTGCCTCTTTACTCATCCCTCATCAGGCCCATAATTGAGTACAATGCCCTTTTTGGGATGTACCTTACCAGACACCTGCAGCAACTGGAAAGACCCCAAAAGTACCTCACCAAGAGGATCAAAGGGCTCAAACAGATGCCATATGCTGCCTGGTTAAAGAAACTCCAGCTCTACTCAGTGGCATACCGCCTGTTCAGGGGTGATCTGTGCCTGATGTATAAAGCCATGTCCAACCCGGAATTAATGGACATGCTGCACCTCAGAAAATCCAAATCCCATCGAGCTACACGCTCGAGAGACTTGAACCTCAGCACTGAAATAAATAGGACATGCTGGAGGGACAGATTCATAACCCAGAGGCTCCCTTCACTCTGGAATAAAATCCCAGTCCAGGTTAGGCAGAGTCCCTCATTGACTCTCTTCAAGAGGAATCTTGATGAGTGGATGAGAGATCGTAGGTTTAACCCGGGTATCACTTCTGTGTCACTGTTAGACAGAGGCACAGTATACTAACCTTGAAAAAGGGCATAGCAAAATTAATTTAAAATGGGTGGCAAAAGCCAAACACATTTTGGCTAGGCTTATAAATGCCCTAGGGCAGATAGCCTAGTATGAACCTATGAACCTATAATAAGTTAATTTCTTGCAGGTTGAAGGCTTACTCTACCAGGGCCTTGGCTCCATCTGTGACGTTTTGAAAAGAGTTGGAGTTTAGTAGTATTCTAGATGCAGTAACTTGGTTCTCTACAAATACCTTTACCCATCACTGCAAACTAGATTCCTTCTCCAGATCTAGGACCATTCTCTAGGGGCTCTTGGACCCTCATCCTTCCTCCTCAGTGTAAGCTACGATAGTCTCCCCATAAAGCTAGGGCCATTGTAGCAGTGATGAAATGAAGAGCATAGTGCAGTTATGTAAATAAACTTACCATAACAGTAGATATTTGAATAATTGCTGCTGCTGTAATAGACACCCCTGCCCTCCATTCATCTTATTTTTGTGTGTTTTTATTGCCAAGATGAAAACTTTTATTTTTAGTTTCCTAGCATTGACCTTTTCAGGGCTCTAGCTTCCCTATCTCATTTGGCATAAAAGCTCTGAAGGGCTTGGTACCCAAGCTATTCTTTTAATTCAGCTCAGCTCTAGCTGGTTAACTATTCAGGCATGTGGAAGATGCCCTTAAGTTTTGGAAGCTGGCCAGCTGTTGTGTCCTTAGCAGGATATAACTCATATATCTAAGGCTACTGCAGCACTGATCATTCGAACATCTACTGTTATGGAAAGTTTAGTTACACAACTGTACTTTTGTGGCACAAATTACCCCTGCATCAAGAATCCATCTGATCCAATTACCAGGGTCGTAGCCCTCCTTTTTGTACACCACACAATAAGATGATTGCTTGTTAACATCACTCTGTGGGAACCTTTCTAACTAATACAAAAATATTGTGCACCTGTTTGCCTCAATGGAAAACAACATTTTAAAAAACATACTTATACACAGTGTTTACAGCCATATTATTTATATGATGTCAGTGTCAGTGGCAAAACAGGTAGTGCACTCACCTTAGTTGCCAAAAGCTGGGAATTCTATTCCCACACCAGGTAGATTGGTTGCTGGCACTACTGTGCAATATATAGAGGGTGCTGCAATCCTCAGTGTGTCGTCTTTTGGATAAAATGTTAAACCGAGTTCCCATCTGCTTGAATTAGTGGCAGTAATAGAGCCCATGGCACCTATCAAAAACAGAGTAGGGCGAGTACCCTGATGCTGTGGCTAAATTTCCCATAGTAGTATGTGTACAACCTCAGGTCTCACTTAAAAAGAGGTTGTTAGCCTAGTGGAACAAACCAGGTCAACAAAAGAATAAGTAAAATTAAATTAATTATTTGTAGAGCACTTTATGTGCAGTAATATTTTTGCATCATTTTAACTCATCCTAGGCAAGATTCCAAATAATATACTTTGTGTGTGTGTATATATATATATATATATATATATATATATATATATATATATATATATATACTCCCCCTACTTTCATATTCTCACTCCGAGATAGCACTACAGTTGGGAAAAGGGAATTTTCCTTTTCCTGCACTGTAGACCAATCTCGAAACAGGCACACATACACAGAAGTGCTTTTCGATGTTAAGCACTTTCGTGTATATGTGTTCGATGTTTTGTGATTCGGACATATGCTAGTCGAGCATGTGTCCTGATCCCACATAGACACACACATATGTATACACACAGATGTGCACATACACACACGCATATTTGTCTGGCAGTTGGCATACAGGTTTACAGGTTTAAGGCTGTGAGTTGCCGTTCCTGTGGTGCAGGGTTTGATTCCGTCAGCCCTCATTTGCTCATTGTGTGACTTTGAGCAAGTCACTTACCCAGACATTGCTCCTAGGTTGCCCTTGAAAAGGGAGTGTTTGTGTGTCCAGTGGGCCTAACTGCTTAACAAATGGTTGTTATTATTATAATACAATAACATGCACACACACACACACACACACACACACACACACACACACACACACACACACACACACACACACACACACACACACACACACACACACAAACAGTTGGTTTTGTCAACTGCATGAGGGCTCACTTTGCTTACAGATTATGTGGCAAGTCCAGCTAATCAAACTCACTGACTGCAAAGAGAGCAAGAGACAGATCATACTTTGAAATGAGACACATGCACAGAGAGAGAGAGACAGACAGACATACTGACAGAGGTAAGACTGAGAAGTACAGAGGTGTATGCATGTAAACCTTAAAGAATAATCCAGAAAGAAAATTTCAAACTGAAATTAAGGACTGTGTCAAGATACATTGCTTCTTTGAGATCACACACAGACATACACACACACACACACACACACACACACACACACACACACACACACACACACACACACACACACACACCAAATGCATATTTTCTCTGTTGTTCCTGTTTATTTTCATTTTAATTTGCAGGAACATTACTAAAATAATTTTGCATGTAGACTCTTGGCCATAACTTTATAGATGGTATCAGTTCCAAGCCCAGAATGCAGAAATGGGAATACTAAAAACAAAACCTGTCATTACTGGTTATTTTGGGAGGCAGAACAAATACCATAAGGCTTCAGCACACTGGTAATGAAGTAATTAGTAACAGAAAAAAATAAAATAGTTATATCTTCCTTTGGTGGGAAATGGGGTAAATATTACTTTATCTGACTTTGGTAACCATCTGACATTTGCTAGGCACGAATGAATATTTTCATTGCTAGCCCAAACAGCTATAATCTCGTTAAGTGACTTGCTCTGAGATAAACAACATGTGGATGGAGGTTGTGGGAATAAAAACTAGGTATGCCAGACACATACAGATCATTATTTTAATTACTAGGCAATACTCCCAGGCAAGAATCTGGAGACTATAAAAGAAGAGTAAATGCAGTCTTAACAATTCTGCTGTTCATTATTTTCAGATACCATCATAAACCAAAACCCCAAAACCATGCACTATAGCAAGTAAAAGAGCTATTTTCAGAACACCCAGCTGTTCATATTTCCCCTGTAGTCAAAAGGTTGTGAGGCCATAAGCAATTAACTTCTTTGTTCAGTTTAACTTTTTCTATAATTTTTGTATTTGTTTTCATGCACTAAAGGCACAGAGCTTGCATATCAATGTATAAGGGTGTGGCAATAAGAGGCAGAAATATAGTAACAGACTTTCTCAGTTTAGAAGACCAAATTCTTTGACAGTGGAAAAGCTGGGTGTGCTGTCCATTCTGATTATATCTTCTGAGATTATTAGTTGTAAATCAAGTAATCTTCTTTACTTTTATATTTATTTACTTTTCATAATTGGAACATATGTCATAAAAAATCATGATATGCCTGCAATTGTAAGAGCCCTGAATGCTTTATATACCACAACAGCCAGTCTGCCTGGCAGTTAATGGAGATTACTGCAGACTTTAACTTCTACAACATATTTCATACACATGGCAGACTACTAGTCAATAATTATCCTAATCAATGCTGACTATAAGCGAACAGTGACCACTTTAGATCTGGATAAAGTGCTGCTGGTAATTACTTGTGCTACGTAAAAGGATTTCCTAACTGCTGTCATCACATGATGATTAGAGGAGAGAGATTTATCAAACCGTGCTCCAAGGTGCCTAACAACATTCTCATTTTGAAGTGAGTTATTGTCTTTGTTGTATGCTGATGGGAAGGATTGTCTACCAAGTATGACAATATTGCACATTTTTGCAATTAATTTGAGCCCATTGTTAGTACATTAGGTATTTATGAGTTTAAATTCTTGTTAAAGAATTTGGTGTCTGACTTGGACTTGACAATGACTCCCAGTTTGAAGTATCCTGCAAATTTAGTTAGCCAGAGGTCTTAGTTGGTGGTTTAGAGATCATAAAATAAATGCTGAGTGGAATGTATGCTAACACTGAGCCCTGTGGGACACCACTGGTTACTTTCATACTCTCTGATGTAGTACCTGCCACCTGCAGTCTGTAGGTTCTGTCTGTTAGCTATTTAGCTAGTCATTTTACCACATAGGGTTGTATTTTTAAAGCATTAAGCATGCAAATTGTGGTAGCGTGGGGATGGTGTTAAATGCCTTGGCCAAGTCAAACTATGCCGTGTTGACAAAATGGCTGCTTTCGGCATCCTATGTTACCCTCTCAAAGAAGTTAACTAAATCCATTAGACAGGATCTACCTTTGAAAAAGCCAAACTGCTTGTAGGTTTAGTCTGCTGAGATTTTTGATATCATAGTTTATCAGGTTATTTATAATATATTCCATGGGTTTGCAGATGATCATCAGACTGATGGGCCTATCATTTCCAGGGTAAGTGGTAGGGCCATCCTTACAGAATGACATCACTATTTATGTGCGCCAAGGCTCAGGGAGAAAACCAGTGGCTAAACTTAAGTTAAACATTTTAAGGAGTGTCACTGCCACAAATTGTTTAGTAGTGTTTATTGAATAGTCTGGTGTATTATCAGGACCTATGTAAGAAGTATTGTTTGTTTTTGAAAGCATCATCAGTTCATCTTCATTAGTAATTATGGGGGGTTGAGTGACTCAGGAATACATGGAGTTTGTATTGACCATCTCAAGGGTAACATTTGCACTGAATTTGTTGCCAGTATGTTGACAATGTGGGAACTTTCAAGATGATTGTACACTATTCAACAGCTTAATTTCTAGTGTGAAAAAAGAAACTGAGAGATAAAGGCCAGAAACACTGCATGTTTTAGTAAATTCAGTTACTGGCTAGTAAATACACCATCTGGCTGCAAGAAAGAAAAAACTTAGAAAGCCTGAAAGAAAATAATCTAGTAAAGTTGAAGAGAAAACACTGACTGGGAAGAATCCTGCAGTTGTTCAGCCAAAAGCACTTCAAGCTCCAGCTTTGGTGAATGATATGGCTTCCAGTAATCTATAAGAAAAGATAAATCAGATGTGCTCAGAGCTGATTAAAATAAATGAAATATTGATGGGTATATCAACTAAAATAACAAAAGCCTGGAAAAAATGGAATAAGCTTTAAATAGCTATACAGATTAACTTATAAAACTGCAAAAATCAGAGGTTCAAATGAAGAAAATGCTGTTGGAATATGAAACTGCTCAAGAAGGGCTGTTTCAGTAAATGGTAGTGTTAGAGGACAGAACACACTGGGAAACCCTAAGAATTTCTGCTGTACCAGAGAAACTGGAAGGAACAGACTGTACTAAGTTTGTGAAGGCACAAATAAGCAGCTGGACTGGTATAAAGGACACATTGTGTGTATGCTCAAAACTCTGGCCATGATAAAGCAGCCAAGACCTGTACTAGTAAATATGCAATCCTAACAGCTGAAAGAATTGACCCTGAAAGAACTGTGGCAAAAGGACAAAGTATTAAAAATGCATACAGAGTGTTTGTGGAAGATAATTATTCACTGTACATCAGTTGGAAGAGAAGCGCATTTATTCCAACAATCAGGGAATCTGGAGAGGCAGGTGGTAGATTCAAGCTGTTGTATTCAGCTGTCTTCAGAATGTTTTTCTTGGAGGATCAAAGTAATTTTTGATAAGAAGGAAATGCAAAATTTGTCCAACAAAAAGAGACTGATCAAACAGAAGGGGACTCTGCTTTTCATTCTGCTGTTAGTAAAGCCAGTAGACAGACTTTGCCAGTGAAACATTTTCTAATGTTGGAAAGGAAAATACTTGAGAGACAGAAAAAAAAGCATGGGAGCTGATTAGAAGACTTGGAAGTACCTTTCTATTTGAACTAGAATCTGGGATTGAGAGATGGAGATGGACAGGCAGAAGACAAGCAACATAAACATTAGTGAATAAATGTGAAACTAAAAAACATCAATCACAGGACACTGAGGGGAAGGAGGAAAAAAGGAAAAGCAACTAACAGTAAAGTATTTTCAGTTATTGTTGTATGTGTTAAAGATACTAAAGTAAATAAGTGCCTTTTTTTCTTTAGTTTCAAAAAATGTAGGCATCACAATCTAAAAAGAGAAGAAAAGCTGGACAAAAGCATGTTAAAGTTAATATGCTGTAATCTTGAGTTGTTGAGGTATTCTCGTTAGGTGCAAATTTGCACAGGTTATAATCTATGTAGACTTGATATGTTCTGCCTTACTTTTGCATAATTGAATGTCTGGATTAAGGCCTTTGACTTAATCTAATAACAGTTTTTTTTTGTCTAAGCAAGTAAGAGAACACTGAATGTAATGAAGAGTTTTCCTTTGGCAAACAAATGTTCAGTGTAAGTTGAGTGGTTTGCAGAGCTGTACATTTGGTGTTTGTCGTTCCATGAAGACAAGCTTACTATAGGGGGAAGCAATATCAAGCCAGAACACTAAGGCTAAAGGTTAATGTTTTCTGAAAGCATATAAGCTGTTTTTCACATCTGGGAAGGGAATGAAAATAAGACAAGAACAGACAGCAATTAGTGTTAAGTAGGAGCACAGGATGTAATATGCATCTTATCATGGATAACCTTAATGTTAAGTTAAGCTGTGTTTTTGTATGCAGTGGTCGGTTTAGAACAATTGTTTCTATCAAGAGGGTTAAACATTATTTGAAAATGTACATAGTTTTGTGTGTTTGTTAAGGTAATAGGTTCTGGGGGTGTTATGGGGATGTGTTTGCTTTATTGTTCTAGGGTTTTCATTAAAACAAATAGTCTTGTAAAATGTGACATGGGTTTAAATGGAGATGACAGGAAACAACTGTATAAGAGATCAACCTCCCAAACATTAGTGGGTGCATGTAACACAAAAGCTGGAAATAGACATTTTAAAAAGCAGTTGTTAGCAGACCCCAAAAGTCAGAAGTTTGATAAAACAAGTGAGCACAGTAATTAAGCAATTCCACAGAGATCTATGCGATATAACAGAAGTAAATGGGATATATTACTGTGCAGCTAAATTAATAACAGATAAATTCTACCACAAGAACACAGGGTAGTAAGAGAAAGGAAAGGGAGAAATCAGATACCATCATGGAAGCATCAAACAGAGAAAAGTATAAAGCAATTAACACAAGAAATGTCACTGTTAGAAGAGTATAGAAGAGAGAACAGAACAACAAAAGGACTCAGAAAGATAGACGAGATAAAAGCAATGCACAGTAATATAACAGATCAGGATTTATCATGCACTATCACAAATAATAAACGAAAAATATCAGCGCAGTCAGAAAAACGCAGAAGATACACAGATAAATATAAAAGAAAAGTAGAAAATAAGCAATTTATTGATGACCCAAAAAAAGTGTTATAGAAAACTGGGAAACAAGGTAAAAGGAATTCAAAGACCACGAAAAAAGAATAAATAGATATATTTTGGAGAAGTATTTGTGAAGATCCTATGAAAAATAACAAAGATGCTAAATGGATAGAAGAAGTAAAAGAAAGACTAAGAAGTTCAAAGGTTGAGCAGACATGATCTGCCCTTCACAAACCCAAATTCTGAGGGGTCCAGGGTTTGAAGGTTCCCTATATCCTTATTTATGAAGTCCATAATGATGTGCTCCATGTCCTTTCAGATCAGGCTCATCAGGCTGATGGAGCAGTAATTTTCTGGGTCAGTAGTCACTCCCCCTTTGTGGAGTGAAATGACTGTAGTGGTGCGCCATTCAGTGGGAACAAAGCCTGAAGTGAGGCTGTGATTGAACAGGGCATTCAGGTGTGGTGCCAGTTCCCTTCATAATTCATGTAGAGCACAGCCAGGTATATTATCAGGTCCCATGGAAGCGGTATTTTTGGCTTTGAATAGTACAGCTTCTATCTGTGCAGCCGCGATTTTAGGGATTTGGAATTTCTCGGGTATTGGGATAGGCCCTTTAAGGGGCGTGGGGTAAAGTTTGCACTAAACCTGTCAGCCAAGATATTGGCAATATCTGTTGGTTCAGTATAAGTGGTGCCATTGTGCAGTAGCTCAGAGCACCTCTGCGTATTGTTATGCAGATTCTTGACATAACTAAAGAATGCCTTGTGGTTATCTTTAGCATCTGTTGCAATTTTGTTTTCATAACTACCTTTGCAGGATTTGGTGATGGATCTCAGTTTTTTGCTGAGACTTACAAGGGAATGTTTCCAGTCCTGGGACTTTGCCCTTTTCTGCAACAGTTTTTTCCTTCTGTTGTAGAGTTTGTTAATGACAGGAGACCACCAGATTGGCTTCCTTTTTTGGAGGACAAGATCTTGGCTCTGTTTGGTATGGCTTGATCCATGCACTTGTGTAAATGCTCATACAGCACCCTGGTGTACTATTCAGCAGCCATACATCCTTTCCCCAGTGGCATGGATGACGTGAAGTTTGACACTTCTGTCTTTAGAAGCTCAAAATTGACTTTGGAAAACTTTTTCACCATGGTTTCCTTCATGGGGGTGAGTGTGTGATTACCTTGTGGTCAGATGTAACCAGGGAGGAGTTGATTACTGGTGTAGAGCAGCGGTCCCCCATATTTTTAATGACCAGGTCGAGAATGTTACTACCTCTGGTAGGGTTGAGAATGAGTTGGTCCAGGGTGTTGGAATTAATGAATTCCAGAAATCATTGGGCAAATGAGTTGGAACATGAGTAATTTTCCCAGCTAATGGAGGTGTAGTTAAAGTCTCCCAGTATAAAGGTATTGAGTTGAACCTTAATGCTTTCCAGAGTGTTCAGGAATGTGGAGTGGGAGTCTTGGGACATTGTGAGGGATCTATAGCAGGCTACAATCTGGATTGCAGTTCTATCCAGTGGCAGTTGTACCTGTAGTATCTCTGATACATTATGTTGGGCAACCAGTCTGGAGTAGTGCATATCCTTTATGAAGATGGATACACCACTGCCTTTGGGGCTTCGGTCCACACCTCCTTTAGGGCTTCAGTCCTGGTTTAGAGGCCGAAAGGTGTTATATGCAATGTAGCCTGGTAGCGCTGGGGTGCTCTCTGGAGCCTTGAACCAGGTCTCTGTTACTGCACAGACGTTGATGTTCTCCAGTTTAAGGAGTGACTCGAACAAGTGCGTTTTGAGATTTAGGCTTCTAGCATTGAGTAGCATAACCCTCAGGTTACGTTTGCTTGCAGTTTTTATGGCAGTAAATTTGTCTTCGGGGCATTGCCTAAAAAAGGCACTATAGGGGTGGCAAGATCCTTTGCCAGTAAATGACAGATGCAGGTCATCTCTTGCAAAGCATTGAGGTCTGTCGATCATGTCATCCCAGGCAGACAGATACTGGAGCCCCTTTGAATGACACCAGAAACTTAGCCAATTGTTGAAGTCAATCATTTTCTGCTTGTACTGTGGTATCATTCTAGGCAATGGTAGTATGCTGCTCAGAGCTAGGGTCATACCTGCCTTGGATTCAAGATCCAAGAGCTCCTCCATGTCTCTTTTCATGTAGTCCATGGTGGTACATCTTAGGCTGTTCACACCAACATGGACAATGACTGAGTCATATTTGTACTTGTTTTGAGAGACCCAAGTGCATGTGTTATGTGGCGAATCTTGGCACCTGACAGACAGCTGACCATAACTTTCTCCTTATTTAACCTTGTGAGTGGGACATCAGTGTGCCTTACTATTGAGTCACCTATGACTAGTGTATTGGGTAGACTGTTTTGCCATAGGGGCTTAGGCTGAGTGACACACTGTTTATGTGGGCTTTGTGTCTTGGGGGTTGTGTTTGGGTGAGATGGTTGCTTGTGATTCTGCCTTGGAGGTCTTTGTTGTTTGGGCAAATTTTTATTGAGAGCCTCCACAAAAGTGTGTGTGTGTATTGTGTTACTGTGTGAGAAGTATGGTGGTGTGTGATCTGGGGAGCTATGTGTTCTATGAGGTGTGATGTATGTGTTAACCTTCTCATCTTGACTGGCTACCCCAGTCTTGGTTGGAGAGAGTGTGACCACTAGTTTGTCTATGTATGTGCATCTCTCACAAGTGGATGTGTTTGGAGGTAGGAGGAAAGGGTTGTCTGTGTACATGAGGCAATTGCTACATTGCCTCAGGATGCCCAGGTTCACCAGGTTAATAGGAGGAAAGCATAGGGAACTGATCTTTAGACATGCCTGGATAGGTGCTTAGTTATTTAAGTACTGGAGCTGTTTTGCTTCCTTTTAAGTACTGAAGCTGTTTTTGTTAGTGATACTAGCAGTTGGTATGCTTACAATGACAGCTGCAAGAGGTTCTAAGCAAGTGCTGGGTTTAGAGGTTTAATATGAGTGCTCAAAGATGAAAGCTAGCAAGATCTAAGGGAAAATTTGAAGAGCAGACTTTAAGGCAACGGTAATAACCCTAGCTTAGTGGCGCTGTGTGCCGCGCAAACCCGCACAAACATGGGTTTTAAGTCAGTTGAAAGGGATAGAAGCAGCCAGTCACTTAGAAGAAAATTCAATTATGGGAATAGAACAAAAAGGCAATAAAAGAAAGTCATATGGAAGAAAGGATCATTTGTTGTTAAATAAAGTCATAGTGGAGAACTGTAAAAAGAGGAAGAATCTAAGTTTGGCATGCATTGACTATAAAAAAGGCATTTGACAATATTCCACATTCATGGATAAAAGATTTCTTAAAAATGTATAACATACACCCTCTACTATTAAACTACATCACAGTGACCATGAAACAGTGGCAAATCACTTTGCAGTTAAACCATGATGAAGGACAAAGTATTATTCCAGGGATAAAAATCTTAAGGAGGATATTCCAGTGTGACCCTCTGTCACCGTTGCTCTTTTGCTTTGCCCTTATCCCATTAAGCTGTCTGCTTAGCAGATTAGGTCATGGGTATAATTTGACTCCTAGAAAACAACAAAGTGTAAAGACTTCTCATCTTCCCTTTGTTGATGATTTGAAACTGTATAGGTCATTAGATGAGGAACTGAAAGCTCAAGTGCAAGTAATCAAAACTTTTTCAGATGGTATAAGAATGTCATTTGGTCTTGATAAATGTGTAAAACCAACCTTTAAAGCAGAAAAGCTGCAGCACCAGGAAAACATCAGTTTGAGACAAGTGTGTGATATAAAAGAACTTGAGCAAGAGGGATTGTAAAAATATTTGGGAATTGATGAAGGATCAACAATAAAACATGAACAAATGTGAATAAAATTTAGTAAGGAATATTTCAGAAGACTTAAATTAATTCTGAAAACAGTGTTGATATCTAGGAACAAAATTCAAGTTGTAAACCAATTTCCTCTTCCTGTCCTAATTTACAGTTTCGGAGCTATTGACTGGCCCCAAAAGGTGCTGGATAAATTAGCTAGAAAAACAAGGAGGAGGCTTCATGCTCATCAAATAGTTTCTAAAAATCAGTGCACACCAAGATTATATATTACCCATTCTGAAGGAGGTATGGGTCTCCTTGAAACTGATTACATGTATAGATCTGCAATCGTGGGACTGCAAACATATCTGCTGACCTCACAAGACCCAAACATAATGAAAGTTTTGAAAGTTGAGGAGAATAAATTTAAGATGACTTCCCTGCTTAATCTAGCAGAAGCATATTGGTGTCAAGCAGGAGTGGAAATCAAGCCAGAAGTAGAGAAAAATCAGGCAGCAACGGAATGTGACAAAAAAACAAAAGAAAGAATATAAGGTGAAGGATCAGATGAGAAGGCAAAAAGTGTGGAAAATGCATAAATATAGTTGCAGATATAGAAAACTCCTGGACGAACCTCATGTTTATCAGGATCGAATGCAGGAATGGTTAAGGAGAGGCAAATTCAAACCAAAAGAAGAAAGGTTAATATTGGTGGCCCAAGATAGTGGGCCACATACACATTGCTGTACAAAGTCCATTGAACATTTGGGAGAAACAGAGAAATGTAGATTTTGTAAAACAGAAGTGGAAAGAGGCACATGACAGTCACACACCTTGTTGCTTTTTGTGACATACCAATGACAGAAGGACTGTATACTGAAAGGCATAATAATGTGAAAAGACTTTTGGACTGGGGATTGTACAAGCATTATGGTACTGAAGTGGCTGAAAAACATTGGAAACATGAGCCAAAAAGCATCATCTAAATGAAGTCTACATCACATGGGATCATCATCCATTACCAACAGTTTAAAAATAGATGCGTGAAAACCAGATATAGTGCTCCATGAAAAGAAGACAGAAGTAGCATTGATCATTGAAATTGCTACACCAAGTGACTACAGTGTCTTGTGTACACAGAGACACAAAGTCATGAAATAGCAGGTTTTGCAGGCAGAAACGAGAGCAATATGTAAGCAAGATACCCAGACAGTTACAATAGTAGTAGGAGCAACGGGTCTTATAAAAAAGAATCTACAGTCATATTTAGATATGTTACTAATGCATGTAACTCCATACGAATTGCAGAAAGAGTCATTACTGGGCACATTGCAGGTGCTGCAAAGAGCACTTCTGGCTGACATCAAAGATTGAAACAATACTAATTTCATGAATTTTAACTGTACTTTGACTTAGGAATGCGGTCCATTCTGGTAATGGTATTAGAAATCCAAAAGACATGGAGAAATTAAAAAAGAGAGAAACCATACAAATGTTTCATGTGTAGTAAGAGTTTTACATGGAAACATCACCTTTCAGTACATGAGAAAATACATGCTGGAGAGGGTTCTGAATGGATTGATGACAAGTCAGCAAGCAAAGATGAATAGTATTGCTGAAATTGAATTAATCCTCAAGCCATGGAGAATACCTTCATGAGGTGGACCCTGTTTTTCACAAAAATCTCACCAAGATGACACTGATATATAGACTGTATTTTATATAGCCTATATCATGGACAGAAATATGTGAAAAATTAAAAAAGATAGCTGGGTGCACAAGACCCAAAATAAAAAAAGTGCCCAATTCTGGCAGGTGCAACGGTACCGGGACTGGAAAAATGACAGTGTAGAATCCTCAGAATACGGAAACATTCCTACAGTGGGGCTAGGCCAGGCCCAGGATTAATCCATTAAGCTGTCTGCTTAACAGATTAGGTCATGGCTATAATTTGTCTCCCAGAAGGCAACAGAGTGTAAAGTCTTATCTTTTCTTTGTTGATGATTTAAAACTGCATAACTCATCAGATAAGGAACTGAAAGCACAACTGCAAGTAGTCAGAACTTTTTCAGATGATATATGAATGTCATTTGGTCTTGATAGATGTGCAAAAGCAACCTGTAAAGCAGGAAACCTGCAACACCAAGAAAACATCAGTTTGGGACAAGAATGTGACATAAAAGAAATTGAGCAAGAGGGATTTTATAAATATTTGGGAACTGATGAAGGATCAACAATAAAACATGAACAAATGCAAATAAAACTTAGTAAGGAATAGTTTAGAAGATGTAAATTAATTCTAAAAACAGCATTGACATCAAGGAATAAAATTCAAGCTGGAAACCAATTTGCTCTTCCTGTCCTAACTTACAGTTCTGGACTGATTGACTGGCCCCAAAAGGTGTTGGATTAATTAGCTAGGAAAACAAGAAGGATGCTTCATGCTCATCAGATGATTTATAAAAATCAGTGCATATCAAGATTATATATTCCCCGTTCCGATGGAGGGATGGGCCTCCTTGAAATCGATTATATGTATTGATCTGCAATCTTGGGACTGCATATATATATATATATATATATATATATATATCTGCTGACCTCACAAGAGCTAAACATAGTGAAAGTTTTGAAACTTAAGGAGAATAACTCTAAGATGACTTCCCTTTAGTCCAGAAGCATATCGGCATCAAACAGGAATGGAAATCAAACCAGAAGTAGACAAGAATCAGGCAGCAACTGAATGTGCCAAAAAAAAAGGAATATAAGGAGAAGGATAAGATGAGAAGGCAAGAAATTTGGAAAATGCATGAATATAGTTGCAAGTGTAGAAAACTCCTGGAAAACCTCATGTTGTTTCTCAAACATGTTCAATGGACTTTGTAAACCAATGTGTATGTATTCCAATATCTTGAGCCGCTCATACTAACCTTTCATCTTTTGGTTTGAATTCGCCTCTCCTTAACCATTCCTGCGTACAATCTTGATCAACATGAGGTTTTCCAGGAGTTTTCTACACTTGTCTAAAACAGAATTGGAAATGGTAGCACACTCTGTTGCTTGCTGTGATATACTAATGGCAGAAGGAAGGTATAATGAAAGGTATAATAATGTGGCAAGACTGTTGCATTGGGGATTGTGCAAACATTATCATGTTGAAGTAGCTGAAAAAACACTGGAACATGAGCCAGAAAGCATCATAGAACATTATGAAGTTTATATCACATGGGGTCACCCATTACCAAGAGTTCAAAAGATAGATGTGACAAAATCAGATATAGCGGTCCATGGAAAGAAGACAAAAGTAGCATTGATCATTGAAATCACTACACCCAGTGACTACAGTGTCTTGCATACAGAGAGACTCAAAGTCATAAAATATCAGGCTTTGCAGGCAGAAATGAGAGGAATGTGGAGGAAAGATACCCAGACAGTTCCAATATTAGTAGGAGGATTGGATCTTATAAAAAAAAATCTACAATTGTATTTAGATATGCTATCCATACATGTAACTCCATATGAATTGCAGGAGGAGTCATTACTGGGCACATTGCGCGTGCTGCTTAGAGCACTTTTGGCTGACATCAGAGATTGAAACAATATTAATTTCATGAACTTTAATCCTACTTTGACTTAGGAATGGGATCCATTCATGTTATGCTATTAGAAACCCAAAAGATTTGGGGAAATTAAAGAGAGAAATAATATTTAATTAATAAAACATTAGTACGCTAAGAATTAATCCAGTGTGAGACTGTAGAAAGGAGATTCTGCTTATAGGGGTGAATACAATTAGGGTTACAGAGAATATGCAGGAGAGGGCTGGAATTTACTGGAGAAAAGAAGCAAAGGAACCTTGGTATTAGGAGCAGATAACTAGAGAGGGAAGTGACCAAGAAGGAATTTGGACTGCAGACAAGACACTGCCTTCCCAGTCAGGGACTGATATCAGAGTCTGGGAAAAGAGAAAGGGGTATGGGAATCCAAAATGAAAGACCTTCACTGGTAGAATTTTGTTTGAATCTAGAACAGAAACTGCTGTTAAAAAACAGTTTAGCACCGAGGAGAGCACACCAACAGGGCAAGGTTATAATGCCTTCCACACATTTAGGCCAGCTACTTCATAGACAGGGACTAAAGGTGGAGGTGTCTCTATTTACATCAAAAATAAATATGCTTCAAGGCTCGTCAATCAGGATAATGCACTTGAGCTGCTGCATGTTCAAATCACCGTAGGTAAAATCCAATACCACTTCCTAGCAAGTTATAGGTCCACCTCTATGACCTAGGAAACCCATACCATGTATTTAAACTTATTAGAAACACTAACCGTCCAACCCAATACCATATTCATGAGTGACTTTAATTACCCCACTATTAACTGGGAATTCTATATGACACTAAATGTACATGCACAGAGATTCCTGGATTTTGTAAACACAGACTCCCTGGACCAGATAGTCAGTACACCTACCATGGGTGCAACCATACTGGATCTGGTCCTCACTAATATGGGAGACTGTTGCACACCTCCTACTGTAATGCCTTCCCTGGTAAGGTCAGACCACAAAATGGTCTCCTTTGAAGTAAAACTAAAACCTGGACTCCTGGCTAAACCTGGAATATTCAGGGACTATTCTAAGGCTAACCTCCTGCTATTAAGTGAGAACCTGGCAAAATTTCAAGCCCCTAAAACCCTGAGAACACTGCTACTTCTGCAGAACTGTTCACAGAAACCCTGTACAAGCATGTTAATAGCTGCAGAGAGGCAGCTGTGCCCACCAGGAAGAAGTACAGAGCTAACTGCAAGAACAAGCCACCCTGGTGGAATCAAAAAAATCAATAGGCTGTATGACAGGAGGAAGCAAATCATGGCAAAATTTAGGAGGTGCAGCACCCAGAAGGATAAAAGCACTCTCATCAATCTAAACAAACAACTCAGAGGGCAGATAAACTCTACCAAAGGTAAGTTTGGCCTCCTAGACTAAGGACAACCACAAAGCATTCTGTAGCTATGTCCGCAACCTCAAATGCAATACACAAATTTGTGCAGAGCTCATTGTAAATGGAGCCACGTATACTGAACCAGAAGATTTATCAAATCTCCTGGCTGATAAATTCAGTTCCAACTTTACCCCTCTCTCCCCCTCAACCTTCCGTCAGGAAATATCATCAAATATAACTCCCCCCCTACTATCACTAGGGAACAGGTCCTTAATGCTCTCTTTCTAAGACCAAGAACACTGCATCAGTGTGCCCAGACAATATCCCAGGTTGCCTTCTAAATAGCATGAAACATGACCTATCAGGGCCTCTGGAATTACTATTTAACTGTAGCCTCCAAATAGGCTTCTTGCATCATGAATGGAGAAAGGGAACAGTCATCCGTCTGCACAAAGGTGGGCTATCTACAGACCCATAAGTCTCACGAGTCGTATATGTAAAGCCATGGAAGAATTATCATGGAGATGATCAGTAGAGATATAATAAACCTACAGACATTGGACCCAATCCAGTGTGGTTTCATCAAGGGCAGATCATGCCTACTCAACCTGGTGGACTTTGAGAAGGTCACCAAAGCACTGGATGAGGGCAAAATCATTCACAATGCCTACCTTGACCTGGCAAGGCATTTGACACAATAGCCCACTCGGGCATTGTTGTCAAACTCAAGAGGTTAGGTATAAACCCATATGTCACTTGGTGGATAGCCAACTGGCTCACAGACAGGACCCAGGAAGTTAGAACTGGGGTGTCCACCTCTACAAAGAGGCCATTCAGAATGGAGTCTCTCAGATATCAGTCCTTGGACTGCTCCTTTTTGGCATTTCCTTCTCAGAAGTCAAGGCCAATATCAGTGGTCCCTGGCTGTCTAAATTTGCAGATGATTGCAAATTAGGAGCTGTCATTGAATCTCACACTGACACAAATATTCTCCAGGAAGGGCTGACACAGACAAACAACTGGTGTCAGAGCAATGGACTAAAACTAAATGCCAACAAATGCATAACAGTATCCTTTGGGAAGTCATCCATCCCTGGTAACTATCATATTGGCAACACACCCCTTAGAGTTGATCCAGTAGTCAGGGACTTAGGGACACACATAGATAGTAATCTAGCCTTTGACCATCACATGTCTGCAGAGGTGAGGAAATCATTCTGTGTTGTGCAACTTATAAAAAAGGTATGGCATCTAAGTCCAAGGAAGTCATTGTTCCACTGTATTATAGGTTCATAGGTTGGTACTAAGCTATTGGCTCTAGGGCCTATACAAGCCTAACCATGACAATTCCCTGGATATTTCTTCCCACAATATTTACTTCCCTGGACCCCTGTCTAGCAGGGTGACTGACATAATCCCAGGGTGAATTTCCTATTTACCATCCAATCATCGAGGTTCCTTTTGAAGAGGGCCAAGGAGGTGCTCTGCTTGACATGTATGGGCAGTCTATTCCAGAGTATGGGGGTCTCTCCCTCCAGCATGTTTTGTTCATTGTGATGACAAAGTTTAGATCCCTGGAGCATGTGGTTCTGAGGGATTGGGATTTGTTTAAGTGGAGCATGTTCAACAGCTCAGGGTTTGACATGGCCTTGTATGTTAAGCAGAGATCACCTCTGAGTAGACGATATGCCACAGAGTATAGCTGGAGTTTTTTTAGACAGTCAGTATATGGCATTTGCTTTAGGCCTGTGATTAATTTAGTGAGCTATTTCTGCGGCCTTTCCAGCTGTTGCAGATGTCTTGTGAGGTACATACCAAATGGGGCATTATACTCTATAATGGGTCTAATGAGGGATGAGTACAGTGGGACAATGACCTCCTTTTTTCTGGATGAAAAGCCCTTAGCGATGAGGTGTGCCACATAGAAGGATTTCTTGACTGTTTTGGCGATGTGGTTATCGAAGGTGAGACCACTGTCCACCTGTGTCCCTAAGTCTCTCATCACACTTTCAATGTTTAGTGTACTGCCACCTATGTGGTAATTCATGGGTACATGTTTTTTCCCAAAGGGGATAACTATACATTTCTTGGCTTTAAGCTTGAGCCCATGGCTCTGGCACCAAGCACCTCTTTCTGTAAGGCCCTTTTGTAGAATATCTACATCATTTGGGGATTCAGTAATGGCTCCCAGTTTACAGTCATCTGCGAACTTTGTTAGCCAGAGTCCCTTAGTGTTGGCCTGTACTTCAGAGAAGTAGAAACCAAACAAGAGCGGTCCCAGGACTGAACCCTGAGGTACTTCACTTGTCACTTGTCTGGAGCTAGATTTGGAGTCGGCTACTTTTACAGTCTGGGTTTTTGTCAGTAAGCCAGTTGGCAACCCATCGAGTGATGTAGGGATTTATGCCCAACTTAGTAAGTTTATCTATGATTCCAGAGTGAGGGATGGTGTCGAAGGCCTTGGCGAGGTCCAAATAGGCTGTGTGGACCGCCTTACCCTCGTCTAAAGCTCTGGAGACTGATTCGAACAAGTCATTCAGGTTCAGGAGACAAGACTGGCCCTTCATGACCCCAAACTGGGTGAGGTCCAGTGTTTGAAGGTTGCCAATGTCTTCGTTTATAGGATCCAAGGTGGATCCCCCCTTGTGGAGTGGGATAACTGTACTATGCGCTACTCAGTGGGCACGAAGCCTGAGCTGAGGCTATGATTAAACATGACACTTAGGTGAGGTGCCAGTTCATTTTGTAGTTCATGTAGTACACAACCCGGGATGTCATCTGGTCCCATGGAGGCTGTACTCTTAGCTTTGGAGAGTGCAGTTTCTACCTGCGTGGCCATGATTACTGGAATTTGGCGATCTTTTAGTATTGAGATGGGCCCTTTAGGGGGTGAGAGGGGGGTGAAGTTGGCACTAAATCAATCTGCCAGGATATTGGCAATATCCTTGGGATCAGTATATTTAATGCCATTCTGTTGTAGCTCAGAGCAGATCTGAGCATTGCCATTTAGATTCTTGACATAACTATAGAATGCCTTGTAGTTGTCTTTGGAATCTTTGGCAATTTTATTTTCGTAACTAGCTTTTGAGGATTTTATGAGGGATCTCAGCTTCTTACTGAGGCTGATAAGGGAGTTTTTTGCATCCTGGGATTTTCCTCTTTTCTGCAACAGTTTCTTCCTTCGGTTGTATAGTTTGTTTATGGCAGGGGACCACCAGATTGGCTTCCTTTTTTTGGAAGAGAACATCTTGGTTCTATTTGGGATGGCACGATTCATGCACGAGTGGATGTGCTCATACAGTGCCTTAGTGTAGGATTCAGCAGTCGAACTTTCAGATCCCGTCTGCATGGGTGCCATTAAGTTTGTCACTTCTGACTTGAGCAGCATGAAGTTGGCTTTGGAGAAGTTTTTCTACGGAGGTTTCCTTACTGGGGGGGGGGGGTGGGGGTGGGATGTGGATGTCAAGGGTGATTTGCTTATGGTCAGACCTGACCAATTAGGGGGTGTCCACTGGTGTGGAGCATCTATCTCCCATGTTGGTAATGACCAGGTCTAGGATATTGGAAACCCTGGTGGCACAATGGATTAATTGATCCAGGGCGTTGGAATTTATGAATTCCAAGAACCATTGGAAAAGGTGTTGGTACCCGAGTAGTTTTCCCAGTTAATGGCAGGGTAGTTGAAATCATCCAGTATTAGGGTGTTTGGTTATATCTTAATATTTTCCAGTATGTTTAGAAAGGTGTAGTGAGAATCCTGGGGCATGGTGGGGGATCTGTAGCAAGCTACAGTTTGGATTGCAGTCTTACCTAGTGTTAGTTGCACCTGGAGAATTTCAGATGCAATGTGTTGGGCAACTAGCCTGGAGGTGTGAATATCTTTGGTGAATATGGACACTCCTCCACCTTTAGTGTTTCAGTCTTGGTTTGGTGGCCGAAAAGTGTGTTAAGAGTTGTAGCCTGGTATTGCAGGGGTGCTCTCTGGAGCCTTGAACCAGTTCTCAGTTACTGCACTGATATCGATGTTCTCCATTTTTAGGAGTGCCTCCAGAGAGTGCATTTTGAGGTTTAGACTTATTGAGTAGCATTACCTTCTGATTTTGCATGCTTGCATCTGTTATGGTTGTGGTTTTGTCCTTTGAACCTTGCCTAAAAAAGGCACTATAGGGGTGGCAAGAGCTTTAGCCAGTAACCTGAATCCCAGGGGTGACAGGTGCAGACCATCTCTGGCAAAGCATCATGGTTTGTCGATCATGTCTTCCCAGGCAGACAGGTACTGGATCCCCTTTGAATGACACCAGAAGCTTAGGCAATTGTTGAAGTCAATCATTATGTCCTTATACTGTGGTATCATTCTGGGCGAAGGCAGGATGCTACTCAGGGCTAGGGTCATACCTGCCTGGGCCACATGATCTAAGAGCTCTTCCATGGAGGTACATCTCAAGTCATTCACTCCAACATGGATAATGACAGAGTCGTATTTGTACTTGTTGTGGAGTGACTTAAGTGCATGCATTATGAGGCGGATCCTGGCACCCGACAGGCAGCTGACTGTAATTTTCTCCTTGTTCAGCCTGTTGAGTGGGACTTCAGTGTGCCTGACTATAGATTCACCTATGACTAAAGTGTTGGGTACATTGTCTTGCCTTAGGGACTATTGTTGGGTGACACATTGGGGTTGTGAGCTATGTGTCACTTTGGTTGTGACTGGTGTTTGTTTGCGTTTCAGCTTTGGAAGTCCTTGTTGGTTGGGCAGGTTAATGTTAAGGGCCTCTGCATATGTGGGTTTAGTGTTGCTATGTGTGGGTGTTGATGGTGTGGGTTTTGAAGGGCTATGTGTTGCTTGAGGTGTAGTTCAGGTGTTAACCTTCTCCTCTGGACTGTCTAGCACAATCTTGGCTGGAGACAGCTTTGCTTCCAGTTTGGCTATGTAAGTGCATCTCTCACAGGTTGCAGTGTTGGGTGGTAGGAGGAGAAGGTTTTCTGTGTACATGAGGCAGTTGCCGCATTGCCCCAGTATGCCCAGATTCACCAGGTGGACAGGAGAACTCACTGGAAGCTGACCCTTGGACATGCCTGTTTAGGGTGCTTTTTTGTAAAGTACAAGAGCTGTTTTCCCTTACCTTTGCAAGGTACTTTGAAATTATAGGCTGTTTAGTGCCTATGATTAATTTCTCCTTATTGACAAGGAGAGTTGAGTCCTTGTATCAGTTTCAGGCTTCCTAGTGCTTTCCAGCAGGTTCTAGAGAAAGTGCTAGTCACAGGGGTTCAGATTTTAATGCTACTACTGAGAAACCAGCTAGTTCTAAGGGAAAATTTGAAGAGCAGACTTTCTGGCACCTGGAATAGTTTAACCATAGCCCCGCGATGCTGCACGATGTGAAAAATGCGCAAACACACGTGTTTTTAAGCCAGAAAGTTGAAAGGGATAGAAATCAGCCCAAAAAGGCTAATAAAATTACAGTTTCAGAGCTGGAAACCACTCCTCTAGTGTTAGATAGGCAGTACAATGCTCACCACTTCCACTGGTAAGCAGTAGGACTTCCCTCTACCACAGCAAGGTCTGGATAGCTCTGAACACAGAAAATAAAGTCCTAAGACAAGCAAAGCCTGGGATCTGGACCGTATTGGCTAGGAAATATGGGAAACGAGCAAACAAGATAGTATTTTTTTTTTTTGGTTAAAACAGGCAATGATACAATGCAATAATACAGTAAATAAACACAGAAAAGGCTAACACACGAGTGTGTAGTAATAAACAGTAAATGCAATTAAAACTCTACAAAATTAGCAATTTAAAACTTTTTAAATGAAGCAAGGCAAGTGCACAACTGAAAAATGATTTAAGAGGCAGTAATACAGTAGAATAAGTAGCTAGTCTACATATACAGAGAAGTCTATATATACAGAAAAGCAGCTAAAACACACAAACAATTCAGATGCAGTGCACTTGAGTTGTAGCAATATTAAGGCTAATACAGTTTTAATAAATGCAGTAAAATATACTGTATCTTTCCAAAATGTTTGAGAAGCACAGTCAGAACACAAGGTGATTCAGGCAATTTTTTTTTTAAGAAAGGGAGAAAGGAGGAACAGAAGGCCTTCTCAGATGTTCTCTCTGTATTACGTAGAATGAGGTAATGACACTAGACTGGGAGGAGTGTCCCAGACCAAATTTACAGTAGGGACAGGCAACTGCAAAGCCACCAAGTATAACAACAAGACACCAACAGGGAGGGAGGGTGGGGACCAATACTAAAGCTATTAGCCTACACTCTTTTAGACAGTAAACACTACATTCGGCATTCATCAGACCTATCATTGAGTACAGTGCCCCCTTTGGTATGTACCCGAACCAGGCATATCCAGCAATTGGAACGTCCACATAGGTTCCTCACTAAAAGAATACAGGGCATAAGTAAAATGTCCTATGCAGCAAATTCTAAAAACAGCTTCAGGATAGAGGTACCGAAGGTGTAAAAGCAAACAGCAAGCAATCATAAAAAATGCACCAAGTACCACCACGGCTCTGGAAGTTCCAGTTCTTTTATTAGGACACACAATCAAAATAGTAAGCGCTTTCGGGTTACACCCGAACCCTTCATCAGACATATAACCATTTACATCTCCTAAACATTTAAATACCAAAAAGGGCGCCAAAATATCATTTGTAAATGTGTCACATGCCTAGGTAATCATATCAGATTTGGCCACTAGATGGCAGCAAATATACATATATTCCTATTCAAAAACATTCTTTAGTTAAAAACCAGTAGATAACCTTGATAATATATATATATATATATATATATATATATATATATATATATATATATATATATAAAAATATATATATATATGCATATTATAAAAAACGCTATAAAATGACATAAATATATTTAATATAACAATAAGCAAATAGAAAAATAATTATTAAAAGGTTTTTTAAACATTTTTTACATATACTTAAGATCACAAGCATAGATGGATACCTATATCCATAGGTATAATCCATACTTTCCATCTCAGTGTTTCAGGGGTCTGAATCAACTCAAACAATAAGGTATGTCAACTCAACTAATACACAAGTCAGGTTGAGTATACCGTACTCAAATAACAATAGGAATATATGTAAGGTGATAAGTAGAAACTGGGCTATTTTAACTACCAATGATGAGATTCTAACTATAGTTGGTCCCCAACCTAGATATAGCTATCACAATAATAAGTCCCTGAAAAGGTTATTATGTTATGAAGACAATAAAGTGAATGGAGTGACATCTAGTAGGCAAGGTACGTTTTCATGCAGGAACTGCAATCAGTGTTCCTATGTGTTAGGTTCTAATAGTTTTGTACACCCTGACACTAATAGGACTTATGTATTTAAACATTATGCTGATTGCAAGTTCAGAGATCTTGTCTAGCTAGCTGCATGAAATGTACCAGCTTCTACATAGGCAAGACAAATCGCACTTTGAGAGAGAGAGAGTAAGGGAGCATATTTATGCCATTAATCGTGAAGATGAGACCAATGCATTGGCTAAATATGTATCAGATCATGACTTAAGTCATAAGTTCAGGTTCATGGTGATAGAGTTAGTTAATAAGAGTAATAGACTGGGAAATATAAAGAATTATACGGAGAAGGAAAAGATAAAATGGATAATTAGGATGCAGTCAGATAGAGGTAAAGGCTTAAATGATAGGGTTTTGATTAAACCATTTTTGAAGGACAGACCCCTGAAACACTTAGATGGAAAATATGGATTATACCTATGGATATAGGTGTCCATCTATGCTCGTGATCTTAAGTATATGTAACAATTAAAAAAAAAACTTTTAATAATAATTTTTCTATTTGCTTATTGTTATATTAAATATATTTATTTATGTCATTTTATAGTTTTGTATAATATGCATAAATATATTTGTATATATTTTTTGTCAAGGTTATCTACTGGTTTTTAACTAAAGAATGTTTTTGAATAGGAATATATGTATATTTGCTCCCATCTAGTGGCCAAATCTGATATGATTACCTAGGGGTGTGACACGTTTACAAATAAATTTTTGGCGCCTTTTTTGGTATTTAAATGCTTAGGAGATGTAAATGGTTTTATGTCTGATGAAGGGTTCGGATGTAACCCGAAAGCGCTTACTATTTTGATTGTATGTCCTAATAAATGAACTGGAACTTCCAGAGCTGTGGTGGTACTTGGTGCATTTTTTTTTTGAAAAATGTCCTATGCACACTGCTTCAAGACTATATCCCTGTATTCTGTCTCCTACAGGCTTTTGAGGGGAGATCTATGCCTGGCATACAGGGCTTTGTTAGACCCCACTCTGATGGACCTCCTACATATTCACAAAGCAAACAGCACCAGAATTACCCATTCTAAAGGCTTAAACCTTGGCTGTGATATAAATAGGACCTCCTGGAGAGATAGGTATGCATCCTGGACACTACCCCGTCTATGGAGCAGGCTCCCCATCCATGTGAAGTAGTGTTCCTTTCTAACCCAATTCAAGTGCAACTTGGACAATTGGATGGGAAACTGAAAATTCATCCTTGGTTTGGCACCTATGTCTCTAATGGAGACAGGTAACCTGTAAATGGTTCATCTGTGAGGCCCATGCTTACACTTATCAAGAGTATCAGAACTTGCATGGCTAGGCGTAAAAAGGCCCTTATGGTCGTTAGCCTAGTAAACACCTATGAACCTAGGAACCTATAATTAGTAGGCTATATAAACCATTGCATGATAACTGTAGGAATCAGTCAGAGAAGGTTAGAATAGATTGTTTTTTAAGTAATGGGCAGTCCTGTGGACTGGTGAGCAGATTGCTGCTAACATCCCTTATAAAGGGCATCTGATGACTATCTTCATTTTATTGCCTTTGCCTTGCAATGTAATAGCGTTTCTTTGTGCTGTCTACTGAGTCACTTTCCAGAATCTGGTAGAGTACCTCTTATGCTTTGTTCTTTGCTATTGCAATTGCCTCTTTTTCAGCCAATGTATTCCTGCTTATCCTGGTCTATCTTTTCTACCTCCCACTTTTTGCTGCACTCCTTTCTAATGATGACCTTTTGGACTTCTGCATTCCACCACCAGCTTTCCTTATGTACCTTATTTCCATACCTGGCTGTTTTGCATATCGGTTCTATAGTCCTCATGCATACTGTTTTAAGGCACTGTTATTCGTCTTCAGCTCCACCTATTTTGTTATTTTTTGAAGCACTAGGCCCCTGAATATTTCCTTGAACTCTTGTGCTTTCTCTTCAATCAACTTCCAGGTCTTCAGTGTAGTCTCTATTGACCTTAGAGCCTTCTCTGACCACTACATGTAGCTGATTGTGGCAACCAGTGGTTTATGCTGTGGGCTGACTTTTTCACTGGGGATGGCTTAGTAATCATTGATTCTACCCCAGTACTCTTTCTTTACTGGGAGGAAGTCACTTGAGTTGCATGCTGGCCACTGTTGTATGTGATTTTGTAACTGTCTCTGTTGCTGACCTATGTGTTGGACACCATCAAGTAATTTTCCAGACAGAAGTCTAGAATGGCTTCTCCTTTTTTTATTTCTGTTACCCCAGACATGTGGATACAGGCAGTCTTCATATTCTACTCTGTGTGCCCTGGTATGAGCATTCAGGTTACCCTTTATCAATGCTAATTCTTGTTGTCCTGCTTTTGTCTAGTAGGTCCTGCAACTACTGCCTGAAAGCACTTTTTTCCTCACTACCACAACCCTGATGTGGGGCATAGGCTGAGATTATGAATACTACCCTATCATTACACTGGAGTCAGTTTTCCATAAGTGTTATCACTAATTCTAGTAATTCTGGTGACATCCCTCACTGTCTTCAGAAGACTCTCCCTCCTTACAATTCCCACACCATTTCTAGTCTGTCCTCTCCGATGTAGTACACTCTGGATCCCAAGCCAATTGGACTTGCTGCATGGCTCTTCCACCTTGTCTCTTGGATACACAGAATATCCAATCTCCTCCTTATCACAATGTCATCTACTTCTAAGCTGCATCCTGTCACTGAAGGTATAGTCAGTGTAGCAATCCTTATTTCATGATTAGCAGGTTGATTGCCTTTACATCCAGCTTTACTCAATAAAGCTATTGCAGGTAACCCATTTGGGGCAACCTGACACTTGGCAACTGGTATCTTATTGATCCAGGGCTGCTGGACTTGATGGCAGGCAGATGCTGGCCAATAGAGGCATGAAGACCTCTCTCACCATTAGCTTGCATCACTGACATATGTCGGAGTAGGCCAGATCCTCAGCCAGTTCATGAGTGGCAAATACCTATTCCCATTTTGCTGACATTAATCCACATAACCAAATCTCATAGAGACAATTTTTACATGATTGAGTGGCTAAACCTGACACGGTGCACAGTCTGTAATTTATGTTCTTCTTTCTAGGGGATATTGAGTGCCACAGTTAATGCTAAAGTACTTGATCTACACTACTGTTCTTATGATTGACCTAGAATCTGGCCATGGCTCCATTCAATGTTTGGGTGATTTTGAGATGGAATCAACCAGCATGGTTTTCGGAAGTGGGAGAAACCACTGAGGCATGGGGAGAACATGCAAACTCTACACAGGTATTGTAATTATTACATTGGCAAAACACCCCTGAAAAGTCAGCCCTTAGTCAGGGGTCTGGTAGCCTATGCATACAATGAACTGCCCTTTGATCACCATGTATCCACTTTTGGAAGACTTTTTTCATCGCACAGCTTATATCTGAAGGTATAGTATCTAGGTCCAGGGATGGAATCATTCTAGTGTACTCAGTACTTATTAGGCTAATCGTTGAGTATAACAGCCCTTTCAGTATATACTTGTCCAAATACTTATCACAACTGGAATGACCACAATGCTTTTTAAGAAAAGTAATGGCCTAAATCGTAAAATTTATGGAGACCGCAGCTTCTCAATGTCATACAGGCTACTGAGAGGCAACCTCAATGGACCATATCCTGTCAGACATATTGAACATTTGCAAGTGAAGTGGTGGCATAAGCACCCACTCAAGGGATCTCAGTCATGTTAGAGGGATAGGGAATTCCACTTCTATGGGTACTTCACATTGAAATATTCCCCAGTGCTCTGAATGACCACTCACTCACTAAACCCATTTGGTCATTCAGAACATATAAAAACACCTCAATTAATTAAAGGAAGATCTTTCTGTAATAACAAATTACCAGATCTCAATACTTTACTCAGTGCTGTAGATTGCACTTTCCTGTATGCCACGTCTAAACCCACCTCTGCTTTAGAATTTTTCAACACAGAACTGACCAGAATTCAGGATACATTGTACTTCTTATCTCAAACAAAAAGAGGGCTTACATCACAGAGCTGTTTATGGCTTTCAGTTAATATTATAAACAAAATTAAATCCAAAGATTCTGCCTGGAAAAACTAGAAAAGGAACCTTGACAATTTTCTTGTCTAAGGAAAGCCCTGTAGCTTAAATAGACACAGGAATCAAATTTGTTTAAACCCACTGTGCTTTAGAAAGAAATGAAACACTTATCAGGGACATGAAATAATTCTTCAGCTACCAAAAACAAATCAATAGCATTGAACCACTCCACTTTTGTTAATAAGTATGCCCAGTTTCTGCAGACCAATATAGCTGACATCACTAAAGTCTTTCCAACAATTTTCTCCTCTAACAATGAAGATCAGCCTTCATCCCCTGATGTATCTCCTCAAGCCTGTTAATTAGCAACCTTTTACCTCTCTGAAAGTTTAGAAAATTGCACAAGTCCCTTCTTCTCAAACTCAAGAATTCAGGATCCAAAATTAAAGCAAACTTCATCCCACCTTCCTACTGCTTGTTGCTGAAAAAAATGCTAAACCCGTCTCATATCTTTAGCGTCTCCCCCGGCACTGTCCAACCAGTATTCAAGTATGCAGTCATAATCCCTTTACCTAAAGTCATTTCTCATAATGGGCTGAAGGATTATAGACCTATTTCTACCCTGGCCCCTGTAACCAAAATATTTGAAAAACATTTATAAAAACAAGTTTGTGATGCACAACATGGCTTTCAGAATGCCTTTAAGTATCTTTATTACCCTGGTAAAGGCTACTGATGCCATTTATTGTATCCTGAAGGAGGACTCATTACTGCAAATCTATTTGTTGACATAACAAGGACTTTTGAAACAGTCAGCCATGCCCATCTTCTGAATAAACTCAAAAGATTCATCTTTGGAAAGAACACTATTTACTGATTTTATATCTGTCTAAAAGACTGAACTTTCCAAATCCATAGCAATGTCTTATCCTCTGCTGCTGGTATACTTAATACAATTTTATTGCAAGGATCTAGTCTAGGTCCTCTTCTCATCTCTCTCTTTCTTAATGATCTCCCCATATAATTATCAAATCTTAAATCAATAATGCATGCAGATGATATGCTGCTGCTTCAATTCAGGACAAGCCACTCTGACCTGCAAACCAAGTTACAGAATAATTTCACCTGGTTATACACATGGTCCACTTCTAAGAAACTGCTAATTAACCCTAAAAAAACTAATGTCATGGTCTTTGCCTCTGCTAATGAATTACCCACTATCCCTCCCATTTACTTAACAGATCTTAATGGAAATGTGATACCAAATGCCACTAAACAAAGGGACTTAAGTCTAATATGGGTTCCATCAAAAACATTGATGACTGGATGAGTAACAACAAATTCATGCTCTGTTTAGCACTCTTATTCCTCATGGATAGGGGTAACATGTAAATGTCCCAACCTATCCTTATTCTGCCAGTCTCTGGGATATTTCTACACAAAATATAAGGGCTAAAAACCTACCATGGGAAAGTAAGGATAGGCTTCTTAAGCTCCTCAGAGATCAATATGTTACAACACCAGTCACCTCCTCATGGCTTACAGTGCCATTGCTAAAAATATTTTAATACCCAAATTGTAATATGGCCTTCCTTTTCTCATTACAAATTCAGCCTACAATACTTGCAGAATGTAATAAAATCTGCAGATTCATTCTATTAGCAGACCCTTAGATGCACCATTGCAATATGCTAAAAAATTCCTTTCAGTACTTCAAAGAGACCTTTTCTTCTAAGTACTGTTAACTTATAAGGTTCTAAAACACTGTCACTGACCCCCTTTAAGAGTGAAACTATCTTTACAAAGCAACCCGTATGAAGTCAGAAGTACAGAGGACAGCAATTTCCCTCTAGTACAGCCTTCATTTAAAACTGCAGTAGGCGAGAGAACCTTCCCTAGAATGGGAACTACCTGTAACTACCTACCTACCTTAAAAAATCTAGAAATCGATAAAAGTTTAAAGATGCACTTAAAGAGTATCTCATTGTTGATTCTACCTGCAACTGCTTCAACAATTGTTAAGTAACTTGCAGTCCCATATTATGGATAATAGAATACATTTAAGAAACTTTTCTCAGCCTCATAATGTGGCATTTTATACTCGTATATTTTGTAGATATATAGGAATTTATATTGATGAATTATATGTATGGTTGCTCTGTATTTTATGCATATCTTGGCTTGCATTTTGTATAGACTTGTAATCTGTTTTTTTTTCTCAGTGTACTCTGACTGGATTTTTTAATCTTACCCTAGCTGCTTCAGATGTTATTATTATACTCTGAATTCTGCTATATACCATTCAGTATATAATCTAATACTGTTGATTAGGAAGAGCATAATGTATTATCTGCTCTTTGACCTTGGGTTGTGGCTGAAATGGGTCAATAGACCAGTCCACTTGCCCAATGAACAAATAGTAAATAAACGAAGTGGAACCATCTTCCACTCCACATAAACCAATTATTTCTCTTGCTCATTTCAAATGCAATTTAAATGACTGGATGAGTAACCAGATGTTCACTCCTGGCTTAACACCTTTGTTCCTTATGGATATGGGTAATGTGTACATGTCCCAACATATCCTAGCTTTGCTAGTCTTTGGGATATTAAGGACTAAAAACTACCATGGAAATATAAGGATAGGCTTCTTAGGATCCTCAGAGATCAATGGCCTAGAAAGTACTTATGAACCTTCAAACATCTAAGATCTGGTGAAAAGTGTCCTGTGAGTCAAGAGCAACAATTGATTGAATTAATCAAAGAGGAGTTATGATAACAAAAAACTAAAAACAGAATAAGGATACTTGAGTTACATGCTGGAGGAACTAATATACCAAGAGATACCTTATAAATGCAGTATGTTCACTACTGGAATTGGGTGTAGTACTATTGAGTGTTGTAATCAAATGAAGGCAGTTTACTGAGATTACATTAAGGTGGCCATAGTAAATGTATAGATGCAAAAGGCATCACCTCTATGGAAGTTTACATGAATAAACAGTTTTGACAATTTTATAACAATAATAACAACAAATAACATTTGTTCAGCAGATTTTTTTAAATCAGGCAGAGGGGTAGTGCTACCAGAAAATATTCCAAAAACTATTGAGTAAGAATGACATTTTTGTGATGGGAATAAGGAACTGTTCTGGAAGAAAAAGAGTAGAACTTCTACCTTTTTATATAAATGCAAAATTTTTACCTGCAACAATTGGGCAAATGTATGAATAATACAGTGATCCTGGGGTATAGGAGCTATTAATAAAACACAGTACACATAAAAAGAATGAAATACAAAAATAGTGGGCACACTGTATTCCAGCAAAACATACACAGCATCAAATCAAGGTATAACATACTTGGAAGAAAACAATATAATGCCAGGCCATGATTTTCTAGAAAGGAATAACTTTGTTGTATTCTTGGCAGCAGGACTATCTGTACAAGGAAATATTTGTTGAAAGTAGATATCTACACCACCAAGAAGCACAGTAGAGATGTATGAAGTCTGCTCAATTCTTCCTTTTAATATTTCAAAGTGAATATGTACTGCTTTTAACAGAATTTACAAATGCCACACACAAACCACACACAGCTCAATAGTAACATATATTTATGATATTCTTTGGTGAAAATCTGTTATAACAAAATAACAAATAATAGCATGACCAACTACAGGCAGCAGTATGTTGCATGTAATGTACATAAATGAGCAAGAAATATTTGGAGACAGTAAAAGTAAATGAGCTATGTAATGCTTGACTGACAATGACATGATTGATCATAAATGATGTATAATTTTTGCAACTAAAAATATGTAAATATGGTTTGTTTTCATTTATATAAATGTATGATTGCCTATGTCATAAGTGATAATTTAATAAGGGTGTTTCTTGCTTAAAAAATAAACAAACAAAAAAGATACAATCCAGGGTTTGAAGGCGCAAATACAGTTGCTAACATCTTGGCCCCAAAGATTTGAGGGCAAACTATCAAAATAATTGAAGTCACTAGTAAACATAGAGTTACAGTAAAAATGAAGACAATTCTTACTTTATGAATGTAATATTCAGTGTGGTTAACTATTCTCCTTTAGGACTTGTAACCAAAATCTTAGTGAGTCTTTCTCTTGAACTCTATCCTCATTTCATTGTCATTATTTCATCCTTTTCTACTTCAAAATTATAATCATCTGCTTGAGGTTTACGTACACACACACTAGTGTATACCTTACCTGCATAGCTTTAATGTACCCCTTCAAATCGATATGATGGAGTGTAAAATATTTCAAAGCAGTTTAAAGAGGGTGTTTGAAAAAATAGTAATTAGAAGAGTACTTAGCAGCTGCAACAAAAAGTAACAGAAGGGCCTTTTTCAGGTCATCTAAAGGAGATAAGAGAAAGAAAGAAAGGAAAGACATTCAGTAATTCAATAATGGAGAAAGATATGTAGAAGCATCCTTTCAAAACACTATAGACCTGTATTAAGGTATATAGATGCTATTTAAATGGGGGAATCTGAAATTAAATAGTACTGCAACAACAGGAAATGAGGAACACATAAGATTTGCTGTCCCATGAAAGAGAATCTAAGAGTAAAGAAATCAGTTGAAATTTACGGTATAAATACCAATTCTCTTACATTACCCGAGACTGGAAATAGCTGAATGATTAGCAAAGCACTTCAATCCAAGTTACAGAACAGGTGATGTAGGGAATCATAATTATTTAAATTTCTTCATCAAAAACCACATGAACAGACAATGAACTGATTTGTTAATGTATCAATGCCTCACATAAATGGAATAAAAAGGAACAGACAATATGTAAAAAAAAAAGAATGGCATATTGGTAGAACTTACTGTTTTATGAAGTCTTTGCTTGGCATGACTGATAGACTGAGGGGTTAACCGTCCCCAAACATTTTTGCTTCAGATTTTCATCCCTGGTCATAGATTAGTGTAATTACTACCTGAGGATCCACTCTGTTATTTGGAACTGTTTGGGGCTAATATACCACTAAGTGAACTCAAAGATCAGGGATGGAGAGAAGAAAGAAATATATAAGGAAGTAGAGGAGATGTATAAGCAACCAGATACAGAGGCGCCAATACAGAGGAGAAACTAGAGGGCATCCTGCTAGTTATTCATGTGTTCCTAAATTTTTACAGTGAAAACAGTAGTATCATTTTTATTGGAAACTATTCATCGTGGAATCAATCCGCGGTGGTGGTGCTGCGGTAGCGTTGTCGACTCACAGTAAGACGCTGTCCAGTTTGATTCTCAGCTAGAGCGTCTTCTGCGTGGAGACATGCATGAATGGGCGTACCTTTGTTGAAGGTTGTGCGTCAGAGCTGGTAACTCGGTATGTAAAAATCAACTACCAGTCATTAGCGGACCGGAGTTCCGCTGTGGCGACCCCTAACCGGGAAAAGCCGAAAGACACAGACAGATTCAATGTGGAATCACTTTATCTTTTCTTTTTCTTTTCTTGTGTTATGGCTAGCAAGATATCCCTGTGTTTCTCATTCAGCTATTTTGCAAATTTAGATTATCAAGTTAGTAATAGCATTACCCATTTTATTCAAGACCTGGAAAGTTGTGGAATTGTGAGTAACTAACTTTTCATCAAAAAGGAAAGAAAATTAAACTATTTTAATTAGTTCAATATTGCTTAATACATTGCATTTGTAGTGACTTGTGTGGTGATACTGCTTTGTACCTTTCTGCTCTGTTCCATTTTTTTTAATTTCTCCAAATCTTTTGGGTTTATAATACCATGATGGGAATGGACCCCATTCCTAAGTCAAAGTATGATTAAAGTTCACAAAATTAGTATTGTTACACTCTTTGATATCATCCAAAAGTGCTCTTTGCAGCACCCACAATGTGCCCAGTAATTACTTTTTCTGTAATTCATATGGAGTTAAATGTATTGGTAGCATATCTAAATATGATTGTAGACTTTTTTATAAGACCTGTTGCTCCTACTATTGGAACTATCTGGGTATCTTTCTTCCACATTGCTCTCGTTTCTGCTTGCAAATCCTGATATTTTCTGACTTTGTGTCTCTCTGTATGCAAGGCAGTGTAGTTACTGGGTGCGGCAATTACAGTGTTCTACCATCTGTCTTTTGAAATGTTGGTAATGGATGATGCCACGTGATGTAGACTTCATCATTTTATATGTTTCCAATGTTTTTCAGCCACTTCTATGCCATAATGTTTGCACAATCCCCAGTGCAACAGTCTGGCCACATTATTATGCATTTCAGTATACAGTACTTCTGCCATTAGTATGTTACAACCAGCAATGAGGAGTGCAACTGTTTCCAGTTCTGTTTTAGAAAACCTACATTTGTCTGTTTCTCTGACATGTTAAATGGACTTTGTATCCACTATCTTGTGCCACTGATATTAACATTTCATCTCTTGGTTTGAATTTGCCTCTACTTAACCATTCCTGCATTTGTTCCTGATCAACATGAAGTTCTTCCAGAAGTTTTCTATATTTGCAACTATATTTATGCATTTTCCACATTTCTTGCCTTCTTATCTGGTCCTTCACCTTATATTCTTTCTTTTGTTTTTTTGGCACATTCAGTTGCTGCGTGGTTTTTACCCACTTGTGGTTTGATTTCCATTCCTGCTTGACGCCGATATGCTTCTGCTAGCCTAAGCAGGGAAGTCATCTTAGATTTATTTATTCCCCTCATGTTTCAAAACGTTCAGTACATTTGTGTCTTGTGAGTTCAGCAGATATCTGTGGAGTCCCATAATTGCAGATCTGTACATGTAATCAATTTCAAGGAGGCCCATCCCTCCTTTGGAACGGGGAATATATAATCTTGCTATGCATTGATTTTTATAAATCATTTGCTGAGCATGAAGCATCCTTCCTTTTTTTCTGTCTAATCTATCCAACATGTTTTGGGGCCAGTCAGTCACTCCAAAACTGTAAGTTAGGACAGGAAGAGCAAACTGGCTTATAGCTTGGATTTTGTTCCTAGATGTCAGTGCTGTTTTTGGGATTAATTTAAGTCTTCTAAAGTCCTTCTTAGTAAGTTTTATTTGCATTTGTTCATGTTTTATTGTTGATCCTTCATCAATTTTCAAATATTTATACTCTCTCTCTTGGTCAAGTTCTTTCAGATCACATTCTTGTCCCAACCTGATGTTTTCTTGGTGCTGCAATTTTCCTGCTTTAAAGGTTGCTTTTGCACATTTATCAAGATCAAATGACATTCTTATATCATTTGAAAATTTTTTGACAACTTGGAGTTGTACTTTTAGTTCCTCTTCTGATGAGCTATACAGTTTCAAATCATCGACAAAGAGAAGATGAGAAGTCTTTACAATTTGTTGTTTTTTAGGAGCCAAATTATAGTCATGGCCTAAGCTGTTAAGGGCAAGGCAGAATAGCAACGGTGACAGAGAGTCACCCAAATATCCCCTCTTTGAATTTTTATCCCTAGAATAATAATTAGTCCTTTATCATGGCTTAATTGCAAAGTGGTCTGCCACAGTTTCATGGTCACCATAATGTAGTTGATCAGTGTAGGGTGTATCTTATACATTTTTCAGCACTCCTTTATCCCATGAATGTGGGATACTATCAAATGCTTTTTTGTAGTCAATCCATGCCATACTTAAATTCTTCCCCTTTTTACAGTTCTCCACTACGACTTTATTTAACAGCAAATGGTTCTTTGTTTCATATGAGTTTCTTTTATTGTACTTTTATTCTATGCCATAACTGAGTTTTCTTCTAAATAACTATAGACTCTGTCAGCATCAATTCCAGTGAATAGCTTATACGTCATCAGAAGGCACATTATTGGTCTATAATGTTTTGGGTAGCTTGCAGGTTCACTCCTAACTAGGAGCATTGTTTTTCCTGTTGTTAGCCAGGTTGGTGTCTGTTCGGGGTGCACATATAAATAGTTCTTACTCATGGCTAAATCTTCATGCAAAAATGTTAATACTTTTAACCAGATGTTAGGTACTGCATCTGGGCCTGAAGTTTTCCAATTTGAGACTTTTCTTAACCTTGTTTCAATCTCTCTGGCTGTTACTGCATCCCGTTTCATATCCTGTACCGTTAAACTTTTTATTCTTTCTTTTACTTTTTCTATCCATTTAGCATCTTTTTATGTTCCACAGGATCTTCATAAATACTTCTCCAGAATATATCTATTTCTTCTTTTTTGGTGATATTTCAATTCCTTTTACCTTGTTTCCCAATTCCCTATAAAACTTTCTTGGATCATCAATAGATTGCTTATTTTGTACTTTTCCTTTATATTTATGTGTGTATCTTCTACGTTTTTCTGCCTGTGCTGAGATTTTTGGTTTATTTGCAGTAGTGCACGATAGATCCTGATCTATTCTAATACTACGAATTGCATTTATCATGTCTATCCTTCTAAGTATTTTTGTTGATCTGTTCCCTCTTCTATACGTTTCTAACAGTGACACTTCTTGTCTTAGTTGCTTTCGCATTTTCTCTATTCGGAACTTCCATGATGCTATTTGATTTCTCCCCTTTCTCTCCGTCACTACCCTGTGTTCTTCTGGTAGAACTTTATCAGTTATTAATTAAGCTGAACAGTAATATATCCTGCTTACTTCTGTTATATCGCTTGGATCTCTATGGACAGTCCTAATTATTGTATTTTATCAAACTTATGACTTTTTGGGTGTTTTTGACCTTCTGCAGTCTATTTCTTTCATTGATCTTAATATGTCTATCTCTATTAAGTCAAGCAACTCTTCTCTTAGCTCATTGTCTTCTAAACTGAGGGCACTTTTGTTTTTCTATTTTTTTGTGGGCATTCTATAGAAGGTTCTATTGCATCTTCTTGTGGCACATTCTCTTGAATTTCAACGTGTGCCACCCGTTGCTCTGTCACATGAGAACTCACTGGCCTATCACTCCACAACATTGACTGCGTCAGAGTTTCCACAGTTTCCTGTTCCTTCTCTTGCTGTCCAGCTTCAAGTGAATGTTTATACTCATTTCCTGTGGAAGACTCCAAAATATCTTCATATGGCACCTGTCCAGTTGCTTCCCATTCTACTGATTTCCCCTTTATTTGGAGTTCCATTGCTTTATCTTTTTGTGGTGCTTTCTGAATTAGATTCACTACACTGAGTCCTTCACTTTGAAGGTACTCCATAACCTCAGTTTCTATTTCTTTAACTCCTCTATTACTGCTCTCCTTTTATACTTTTCTTCTTTGTCTTTTTATTTTTTGTATTGTAAAGTTTTCCCTGTCTGGATTCCTTTGCCTGTATTTCTCTTCAAATAACTTTGGTGCTGCCCTTTTTGTATTGATTAGTTTTTCTTTCTCCTTTGCATAGATATTACACCAACTCTCTTTTTCTTCCTCATGTCCATATTTTTTCTTCAGACGTCTCCTTATCTTCCTGTTTCTCCTTACTATGGGAACACATTCCATCATGCAGAAGTATTTTTCTTTCCTCTAATTTATCTCTTAATTTTTTTTGTACATCTTGTGTCTGGAAATTCTGGGCTTTTTGCATAGTAGTAAGAATAGATAATGTCTTTCTTATCCTAAATAGTCCACTCTATCGTCTTTATGGCTCTTCTTTGGTCTATCAGTTTTTGTGTTTTTTGTGGATTGTTGTGTCCTTCTACAACAGGGGGCCATCCTCCCCCTGGGCCTGGCCTGGCCTGGCCCCATTGTAGGAATGTTTCCATATCTTGAAGATTCTACACTGTACTTTTTTCCAGTCTTGGCACCAGTGCTCCTACCAAGATTGGGCACTTTTTTATCCTGGGTCTTGTGCATCCAGCTATCTTTTTTTCATTTTTGACCTACTTCTGTCCATGATACATGCTATATAAATACTGTCTATATATTAGTGTCACCTTGGCGAGATTTTGTAGAAAACAGGATATATCATGAAGGTACTCACCAAGACTTGAGGATGAATTCAGTTTCAGGACTACTTTGTTTGCTGACTTTTCATCTCTCCATTCGGACCGCTCTCTGTTCCATTTGTTTGAACTTTTCAGTTTGTTCTGAGACCTTAGTCTTCTATTTTAATTAGCAGCTGTGTAAAGATTCTCTTTCTACATTATTCTGCACTTCTATTTCCACAAGTAAAATTACTTGTAAATGCTGTCCATTTGCATGTTAAACCCTGCTGGGCCATGGTTGTTGTGACAGGACTGTATAATTCTACTGCCATATTTAAGCCTTAGTGATTTACTAGTGCATTGTTTCCATAAACAGTGTTGCTGGTAAACCTCTGCATAGTCTGGTGCCTTAAACTGTAGCATAAGTTCAGCAGTGACATAGTTGTCTTCCATTTTGTGCTTCAGTACTATTATAGTCTGCTTATCATTTACCTGCTTAAAATTGCAGCTTTAGGACTGGATGTCTCTTTAGCTAGCCTGTTTCTTCCTTGAAAATGTTGGCCAACCCTCCCACCTTTTGCTGTGGTTGTTTTATAAGGTTGTGTCTGTGACCTCCACCCCTTATTGTAATCTGATTTCCAAAGTCTCTCCGTCCCTCCCCTCTTTCATTGCTATTGACTGTTGTATTAGCTATTTATGTACTCTTTCCACCTGTTGTTTTCCATAGATCCATGATACTGAGTGCCAACCCAGCAAACCAGTATTGCTTTTGAGTAAACTTTTACTACATACGTACCTGTATATTGTTTCCTTTTCATTTTCCTGGAGCTCAGCAAAGCTGGGAGTCCTAGCCTACATTCCAGAAGTATTCTACTTGTATCCATTTCCACCCAGGCAACGTTAGGTACCTTTGATTGCTAAAACTCACTTGTTACTTTATACTCTTCTATACTGTATAGTTATATAATGTTTCCTGCTTTTATATATGCATTTCACAAAACGTTTTGTAAAAAAATTGTTCTTTCTCTAACTGGTACTGCTGTAAGACCATCTTGAAATTGCCTTCAGCAAAGGATTTCCAGGTAGTTGTTTAACTGGTTTGGGTCTCTTCTACTGGGTTTATTCATCTTGTGGCAGGTGGTGTTTGCTTGGTCTGTCTGAGTTGGGAAATGCATCAAAGGACTCCTAGTGTACTCATTTTATTAGCCAGAGAGCTCATTAATTGGTTTTCTGTTTTTCTCTATGCCGCTAAAAATGTTGCACTTTTGTGTGGGTTAGCAGTGCCCTGTACAGTAGCAAACAACTAGAAAGCAAAGTTTTCTTGTAGAACAGTTCATAAAACCACACCATGTAAAGCAACAAAATATCACAAATACCTTGTATGCCAACATGCAGCTAGCTGGGAGTTGAATGGCAACACCTACATATTCTGTAGAATTCGGTATTATGTAAGCATTAAAGTTAGTAGAATTTAGGACTGTTTAGCATAATCTGCCCCACTGCCCCATAAAGCACCCTTATTTGTCTGCACCAACAAAACACCCTTAATACCCTTCTAGCCCTAGTACACTACCCCTTGTAGCTCACAAATCAAAGGACTAAGGAGTATGAATATGCAATTTCCTAAGTTCTCTATAGCCAGCTTGGTGGATATGGACCTTTTGAGACAATGCAGAAATTATCTCATTTACTAACAACCACTTAATCCTTAAAGCAGCAGACAAAGTATGCGAGAGGTGTACTTACACAATTACACTGGAGGCTAAACTCTCACATACAAGGGCACATCAGGTTGTCAAAACCATGCACTCATCACCCACCTCACAGAGCACGCAGCACACACATACACTAACATATGCTGAGGCACTTAAAAGCAATCGACCTAAACAACAAAGATTGTCTAGACCATTTGTTTTTCAAAGCTATTGCTCAGCAAGCCCACAGGCACTCAGAAAAAAAAAAACACCTAACACCACACATATGGTCACTCTCAGTGGAGCCCCAAACACTAAGCCCCTAAGACAAGCAAACTTACTTTTTAGGTCTCTCGTCAAAGGGAACTCCATTGCATGATATACTGATGCCCCTTTAAACAGGATGGACAAGAAGATAACAGTTAATTTCTTATCTGGAGCCAGGATCTGCAAAGTCATGCATGCACTCAAATAATTATGCCAAATATACCAGTATGATTCCATCATAGTCCATGTATGTGTAAATGCCTGGAGATGTACCTCTCTGGACCCTATAAAGAGAGACATTATGGAGCTTTCAGACTGTGTGCCTCAGGCTGTTATGAGCCTAGCATTGAGCAGCATATTACTATTGCTGAGGATGATGCCACAATATGGGCAAAAAAAATTGATTTCAACATATGTCTGTCTTGCAGGTGTCATTCTAAGGGGATCCAAACACTGTCAACAGACCATGTTGCTTTTCCAAGGATAGTATGCACCTTTTCACTCTAGGCTTTTGAATATTGGCTAAAACTTTATCCACCCCCATAGTGCCTTTTTTTAAGCAATGCCAAATTGACAAACCTTCTGACATAGCAAAATCAACTCATCTGAATCTCAAGGTGTTACTGCTCAGTGCCAGGAGCCTAAATAAAAAAAACTACACCCTCTCCAAGCCCTCCTCACATTTGGGAATATAGACATCTGTGTAGTTACTGAGACATGGTTTAAAGCAGGAGGTGGTAGCCCAGCAATGCAAGGTTTCAGTGCCTTCTTTAAGACATCAAAAGGGAACAAAATTACAGCAAAAGTCGGGAAGGGCAATTTCCATAAAGATAAAAACTCTCTCCATCAAACTAAATACACAACTAAGAGGACTAATTATGTCAACCAAAGCCAACTTTGGAGTTGATAGCTTCCCAAGTGAAAGACAACTATAAGACCTTATACAGCTATGTCAGAAACCTAAAGGGCAGCACACAGCAATGTGTTGAACTGGTGATTAATGGTACCACATTCACCAAGCCTGGCAATATAGAGAACCTGTTAGCAGACAAAGACAATTCCAACTTGACCTCCCCCAACCATCCCCACAAAAATACCCTTAACATAACCCCTCCAAGTATAACTAGCAAAGAACACAACCTTAATGGGCCCGATAATATCCCAGAATGCCTCCTGAATAGTCAAAAACATGACTTATCAGGACCTTTGAAGTCATTATTTAACTAAAGTTTTAAAACAGGCTTTGTGCCATGTGAATGGAGGACTGCAACACTCGTCTCCCTTCATAAAGTAGGACCTTCAACAGATCCTATAAACTACAGACTCATTAATATGATTAATCTTATTTGCAAAGCCATGGAAGGAATTATCTTGGAAGTTATCAGCAAAGACGTAGGCAACCTCCAGACACTGGATCCATCACAGTTTGGCATTGTCAAAGGAAGGTCATGCTTACTGAATCTGGTGGGTCTATATTAGATCAGTGAATGTTTAAACAAGCGAACGCTGATTGATCGACCTTATGTAAGCAAAAGCTTACAATCTCGAACTGTCAGATCAGCGATTTTTTTCCTATGGAAAAAAAATCGCTGATCCAAAACAAATACACACAACACAAGCACACCAAACAAACAAAATTCCACACACATACACCTAAAATATGACACCTAACCCTACACTAAACTATGCATACACCACTAACTATCCACTCAGCTTAACCCAAACCCCAACACTAAGGTCCGTCACTATCGCACACTCACCTCACCCGCTCCCTAACCCTAACTCACCTAAACCCGCCCTAACCCTCATGTCCACACAACCGCACACATACCTAACCCGCGCCCTAACCCTAACTCACCTAACCCACCCTAACACTCACATCCACACAATCGCACACTTACCTGAATCCGACCCGTAACTCTCCACCACAGCACTGAAAATACTGAAGCAACAGAAACGGACAACCAAATTCTTTCCCTAGGAAAAAATTTGGGTTTCTGTTGCTTCGATATTTTGACCATTCACTTAAATAAGGTTGATCAATCAGCGTTTGCTTGTTTAAGCATTCGCTGATCTAATATAGACCCAATCTGGTGGACTTGTTAGATACATATAGTGTTCCTTTACAAAGAGATCACTTTGCAAAGGTCAGTGTGGGTTCCATTGAAAAGATCGATCATTCAGAATGTGGAACCTTTACTGTGTGTGCTTTGAATGGCGAATGGGTGTAATATCAAATGCACAGGTTTTCAGATAAGTGTAGATCTGAAGATTGGGGGTGGGAGTCTATTTGTGCATGTGATTAGGGTTAGGGTTATATAAGGGACAACCAATTAGTTAAATTGCCTCACAAACCCACACTCCAGTGTAGGGACATGGAGGAAGAACAGCACCACAGTTCACTTCAATAGGCTCAAAGGCAGTGTAAAATCAATGCAGAATCCAAGGTAGTAATTATTTCCCCTGCTAGGTCCCCCTGATACAGCTTCACTATTGCATATCAAATTCAGTCCCCACTCATAAATAATATTCCCTGCTGGAAATGAATTACCTCTCTCATAATTCTCATAAGTTCTTAGTTACTAGTAGTTTTAAGTGGAGTACAAATACATGCCAGTGAAGTCCTCCTTCACTGCCAATAACCCCTTGTTACCACAACTCTGCCAATATTTCTTTCTTCTTTTCTATCATTATTGGAGCTTGCAGGTAGTATTATTATTACCCACCTTCTTTTTGTCCTTGATACTCTGAAATGTTTTCTTTTCCTAATTTACATGTTCATTTCTATTTAAGTATGTCTCTAGTAACATAGGTATTTGTACCCTACACTTCTTTTTTTTTCTTTTCTGTGCCCTACACTTAATACAGTTCAGAACTCTTTGCCTCTGCAATACCTGCAACACCTTCATATTCCATGATGTGGTTGATAAGGCAGTCAACTTCCTACTTTCACATTCTTACTGACTTTCGTCTTCATTATTTTGACCACACACTAGTCTTTGGTCTAAGTCCAATGCACTCCTGGCATTTGTAGTTAGCTCCTGGGCTTTTTTTCTGTCATTAAATAATTTTCATTTCAAACACTGGAAAAAGTTTTGCTGACAAGTTCTGTCTATGTTTTTTGCCATTATCAGAGGAATAAGAAACAGATTGCCCTTCAGCTTTCTGACTCTCTTTTTGCAGGGTAAACTTTTTATTTCCTCCTTTGTTTGTTCTGCATCCAAAATATGTTTTCTCCTTCTGAAAAAGAATATTCTGAAGTCAGCTATATATAGCAACTTGCCTCTGAACACTCGATGATTGCAGGTATAATCTTGATTCTATTTTGACTGGTGTACAGTGAGCAATCATTTTCCATGAACACTCTGATGTCCTCAGTTGGCACAATTTTGTCAGGAGTCACATTTTCTGATGATATGACTACATCTTTAATACTATAGATCTCGACTTTTTTTCTCTTGGCCAAATTTGCAGCATAGGCATGATGTACCCTTTTTGTTAACAAATCATGATGTGGAAACCAGACCAGTTGTTTATTTGCACTTTAATAAAATGAATGCAGTCTGTCCCCTCCAGTTTATTTGGTACAGCAGAAAACCCTCAGGTTTTCTATGTATGCTTTGCCTTCTAGCTCTGCTAATTCTGAAACAGTTCTTGAGAAACCTGATATTCAGACAGTCTTTCCTTCATTTCAACCTCTGATTTCTGCAGTTTTATTAGCTCATTTGAATAGTCTCTTAAAACTTCCTATATTCTTTCCAGCCACTTGCCATTTCACTGTATGTATTTCTTCACTCATTTCAAACAACTCTGAATGCATCTGATTTTTTTTCCAATAAAATATTGGAAGCCATAGGTTGTACTGAGTATGAAACCTGATCTGCTTTTTGCTGAATTTACTTTCTCCAGGTTTCCTCATTCTTGACATCCACCAGTGTAGTGACTAACCGGTAACTGAATTATATCCAGATAAATGGGTTTTACTGGCTGCTTTCCAAAGTTTCTGTTTTCACACTGGGAGAACTGTAATCCACCTGTTGATCAGTGTGTAGCTATCTTGGAAGCACCACAACTCAATCATTATTGCCCTTTCTTTCACTCTTTCAGTATTGATGTCCCTCTTGCAATCAGTACTATTACTCCCTTTTAACTTTGTCACTGACGTTCCCCTGAATATTAACTATAGAATACTATCTGAATACATTTTCAAACTTACCATCCCTTTTTAAGTCACAGGAAACAAATAAAGCTATGCATGCTTTCCAAAAAAGAACTGTAGCCCCTTCAGACTGGTGCAATTGCTCCAAATCAACAGCTGCAGCCAATAGTATTACATATATTAATGTTACAGTTAGTCATGATGATGATGCAGTTGTTTGAGCCTGTGTCTCCAACTACTCAGATTGCTATTTGCTCTTATTTTAGCTTGGTTACCTCCTAGATGTGAAAAACAACTTGCGTGCTTTGGATATACATGAACTTGTAGTCTTAAGAAAGAGTACACTTAATAACTTTACACAGATAAATAAAATTGTGCACTATTATATTTACTGCATTAAAATTCTAATGGTAGTGAGGAAGCAGTTGCTTGTATAACTATTCACGTCTCACAATTTCTGACTTAATTTATTACTTTACTTTATATTTTCACTGAACTGTCAGTACAGTTAATCACACTGTATCTTGCAATTCCACAGAAAATATAACTTAAAAGGTATTTTCTATGCCTCTCATAATTAACTGCCTATAATGACAAGATTGCTTGTCTTTAGCTAAAAGAAGTTGTTAGTAGAATAGTGGATATCCCCAGTAAGACACTTTACAAATATAAGAAATAACTACCTTGTTTCATATTTTTTCAACCTTTGCTCTTCTTTTAACTATTTTCACTCAAAAAGAAAAAACTTATAGCTATAGCTTAAACTAAAAGTATTAAGTCAGACATCCACTTCTGTAAAAAGGGTGAAGTTATTATCTTTTAATTCTATATATAATGTGATCGGTATACATTTACATCCTCCAGCAGCCAAAAATCACACTATATTACCTTCTTTCCATCATTTCTTATTTTGTCACTATGTAAAGCCTGGATATATTACAACTAAGAATGAATACTTAAGAGTGCTGTCATCAGCATATCCAACAGTCACTGGTAACGGCCATCTCACATTTAAAATCCCTTCAACTGCATGTTATACAGCAGTAACTAATACTGATAAAAAAAACATGCAACATACAATCTACATCAGGAAACTTTTATACAAATAGTAACAAAACTCAGTTTTGCTTACAGCCACATTTTTTCATTCAGTGTCCTTCTGAGCATTAATAACATAAAGTGGATTTATGCTTTATATTTCTCCCTCTATTTTAACTCGGTAAACAAACTTCCTACCTTTTTTGTTATCAGTTTCTTATAGAACCACAAGTCATGCATCTAAACTAAACAGGTTGGGGAATCTTTATTCTTATTCAGAGAAATTGTAAAATTAATCTCTTATATCTGTCTGACAGAACAAATGTTTTTGTGGCTGGCAAATTCCTTAGAAGGGCACATATAATTTGTGTTTTTGCCTAGGTGAGGAATACAACATAAAGTTGTGCCAGTTTTGTCAGTCATTTACAGAAAAAAAAAATCTGAAATAGGCTCAGCTCCCTCAAACTTTTCTCAAGAACAAATGTTTGACAGATTAGGTGTGAGTGACCATGTTGTCCAATTCCCTAACACTGAGCCGCACACTTATTCACTAAATTCACTTTGTTGCTTGATCGTTATGAACTCTCAACTCTGGTTTCTCATTTGAGCCCAGGATACTCCTGATTCTTCTGTTCAGCAGCTGGACTTTTTTCTATACCTCAGCATTACTCTTTGGAGGATTGGAATGGGGTTTACTGGCAGAGTCTCTCTTTGAGCTTTTTTATTGACAAGTACAATAACTTTCAACTTGCTAGTTTGCTCTTTATTGATTAATCTTTATTTTCTCCAGAGATTGCTTTTGCTTCCAAAAATATTTTTGATCCTCTAGGAAAAAAATATTTTGATGAAGTTGGGTATAGCAAGTTTAGTTTCACACCTTCCTTCTGACATCCCCTAATTGTCAGGATAAATGTGCTTATGTTTTGTCTGCTGTACAGTGAATAATGATTTTCCACCAATACCCTGATGCCCACAGTTTTAATACTTTTCACTTTTTGTCACAATTTTCTCGGGAGCAGCTGTTTGTGCTAGTGTGAGTGCATCTTTACTGGTATGGATTTTGTCTACTTTATGATAACCAGATTTGGTGTACACACATAATGTGCCTTATCAAGTAGCAAATCATATTGTGGGACACCATTTCATTTGCTTATTGGTACTTTAATAAAAGTGACACAGTCTTCTTTTTCATAGCAAAAAATCTCAGATTTTCTCTGCTGGTTCTGTCTCCTGACTCTTACTGTTTTTGAAATATTTTTTCTTGAAAAGCTTTATGTTCACCTAGTCTTTCCTTTATTACCGTCTAATTTCTGCGTTTTTTTATTTTTCCAGCCTTGTCATTTGACATTTTATATTCCACCAGTATCTCACTTATTTTAAAAGCCTTTGAATATATTTGATTCACATTTTTCTCTAAATTACTGTAAGCCATCCCCTGTATTATAGCTGCAAACCGAATTCCTTTTTGCTGAATAACCACGAGTTTCTTTTTTTTCAAATATATTTTTATTGAGTTTTTCAAACTTTTCAAACATACAAAGGGAAAACTGTAAGTCATTGTGGGAAGCAGTAAAGTATAGGTATATATGTAACAGTTAGTGCAAAAACTATGCATTTAGAACACAGCAGTTATCTTACAGGGAAACTTACATCTTAGAGACCAATATAAGCAGTAAAGACCCCCAATAACCTATTACAGTCAAAGTCTATGGATACAAATGGAAAGTGGCTTGGAAGGAAGAATATATGACTGTCTTAAGAAGAAAGAAAAGCGGTAAGGAGGGTATAACCATAAAAAACAACTATTTACACCATGTACTTCTATTTATACCATATTTACAACATATTTACACCATGGATGCCAGAGGATAACAAAATGATATAACAAAATATTTTGTAAAATCAAAAGTTACCGTGTGATGGTCACAATGTCTAATGGTTATAGGGCCAGAAATGATACTGATGGAGGTTTTCCTGGAATGTAGTGTTAGAGACCCACATTTTGGAAGATTATTTAGTTTGGATTAGGTCAAAAAGCCTACACCATTAATTCTGAAAATATTCTTTTTTCTTTTTGTTATTATTGCATAACTTATGTGCAGATATATATTTGATTGCCATTGATGTAATGTTTTCCCAAGCTATTGTTGAGGGATTGACCCAGTTCTTGGCTATAAAATATTTAAGAAGGGCACAGGCTGTAACACTGATGTGGCGATGGATACCCTTAAGAGATTTAGGAATAATATTTAAAATCATAGTTTGCCAAGAGAATGTGGTTTTTTCATATCCCATTTTTTCCAACTGAGTTCTGAGAGAACACTAAAGTTTGTAAATATTCTTACAACTCCAAAAGATGTGAAGTATATCTGCATGTGGGAGGGAACAGAACGGACAGGTTAGGTTTTTATTGTATCCGAATTTCAGTAAGACTGCTGAGGTATAGTAGGAATTGTTGTTTATCATAAGCTGAGTTTAAATTAGGTTTTTGAAGGGGATTAAATTCAGGGTATTATTGATTGCTTCGCACTTAGACTCCATAGAAATTTCTCCTTGTATACCGTCCCAATATTTGGAGAATAGAAGTGAATGATTATACTTAATGCTTGGCACAAGTTTATAGGTATTCGAAATCATTTTGTTCCGTAGGGAAAGTGATTTAATGATAGATTGTGATACTGTAATGTCTTGCTCCTTCACTCTATAGTTAGAGAATTTTTGTTTTATAAGTGAGCTAATCTGCCTTAAGATAGGATCATATTTGTTAGGAACACCAAATAAAGCTTTGACCTCGGCAACATTTTTAGAGTTATAGAAGTGCCAAGCTATGGCTTTCTTAACAATAGGGAAGTTTGTTAGATCGATCATTTTATTATTGATTTTTAAGTTAGGGTTTAGGTGAATAGGTTGGAGAATGGGAATAGTATTGTGTAAATTTAAGGAGATCATCAGAGTTTGAAATATGCAAATTTTGTTCTTTAGTGTAGGCAAGATCTTGAACTTGTAGTCACCATCAGGTGCAAGAAAAGGGACAGCATATGGATTGAGCTTTAATGAATATATATAGTTGCACCAGATTTTGATCCAGGTTGGGTACCAAGTTTCAGCAGAGGGGTCATAGCAGGCTATTTGAATTAGACGATTAGCATTAATGATGTCGTAATATAAATTAAAATCTGGGAGACTTAAACCACCTTTGTTCTTTGGGGTAATTAGATTCCTGTATGATATTCTAGTTGATTTAGGGAACCATAAAAACGTTGAGATTGTGGTTTCCATTTTTCTGAAAAAAAATTTTGGAACGTTTAAGAAGATGGAGTTAAGATGAAAAAGGATTCTAGGCAAAATATTAATTTTAGTGATAGCAGATTTTGATAGCAAAGAAAGACTGATGTTTTTCCATCTAGTTAGATCATTATTTATCTGATCCCAGACTCTATATAGGTTTGCTTTTATTAGTTCTTGGTGAGGGTGTGTGAAATTTATTCCTAGATATTTAATTGTATATTTGAGAGGAATGTCAGACAGGGGGAAGTAATATTCTAAATGGTTTGCAGGGTTTAATGGAAAAATAGATGATTTAGCAGGGTTTAATTTATAATCAGCAGCCTCAGCAAAAAGATTAATAGTATTTTCAAATTTTATAAGATCGGTGTTGGGAAGCTCAAAATAGATGTTTAGGTCATCTGCAAATGCAGAATAATTTATATCAATGCTGAAGACTTTTGGGATATGGTGATAAGTCTTTTGTTTAACCCAGAGAAGGAAAGGTTCCAGATATAAATTAAAAAGATAAGGTGAGAGTGGGCAACCCTGCCTAGTGCCATTGGTAATTTTAATAGGGCATGATAAAGTTTTAATTATATACAGGGAAGTAGAGGCATTGTTATAAAGCATCTTAATAGTGTTGACAATCAGATCAGGAAAGTTAAAGAATTTCATGGTTAGGTAAAGGAAGTTTAGATCAACGTTATCAAAGGCTTTGGTAGCATCAAGGGTGAGTGCATAACGCGGGTGGTTATCACTTTTTAGAAACAACATTAATGTGTTTAAGGTAAGAGTATTGTCACACAGCTGCCTCTGTTTCATAAATCCCAACTGTTCAGGAGAAATTACTATAGCTATAACTTTCTGAATTCTATTAGCAAAAATGGTAGATAAGATTTTGATGTCAACATTAATAAGGGTGATGGGCCTATAGCAGAGAGGGTTGGACTTGTCAGAGTTTGGTTTTGGGATGAATATTGTTTATGAATTACTCATATACTTATCAGTAATCCCTTTTGAGATGATATAATTATACATAGCAAGGAGAGTTTTAGAAAGGTGACGACTAAAAATTTTATAAAATTCTCCTGTAAAGCCATCAGGACCTAGCGCCTTATTTGGTTTAAGCTTTTTAATAGCTAGCATTATTTCATTCAGTGTTATGGGGCTGTTTAGAAGGGTGTTTTGCGAGAAGGATAATTTTGGAACAGATAGCTCATTTAGGAATTTTTTGTGCATTTCATTTGGGGTCTGGTTTTGGGGATTATAGATTTCAATGAAGATATTTACAAAAGAGTTAACAATATCTTCATTACTGTATAAGTTTTTCCCTTTGTATTTTATTTCATTAATATAGTTTGGTCCCTCTTTGACATTTATGAGTCCAGCTAGTGTTCTGGAGGGGGTTTGGGCCCATTCCGAATATCTGTGAAGGAGTTTGAGTTCTACCAAGGATTGATTTTGTAAGTGAAATGAGTAAATTTTTTTTGTATCACATGTAATTTCTTTTCCAGTTCAGGAGAAAAATCCTTTTGTAGTTGTGCATCAGTCATCTTTTGCTCATTGTTGAGGTTATTGATGTACAATTTCTCTTTTTTTTATAATAAGATGATTTTTGCATGAGTATTCCTCTGATGACCACTTTGGCCGTAGCCCATTGGATATCTAAGGGGATGGTGGATAAACAAGATTCTGCATCAGATTGTTTCAGATAATCATTAATTTCCTGCAGAACAGCTTCTTTTTTAAGAATGTTACTGTTTAGTGACCAAGTGGGACAACTACCATTGCGATTCAGGTGGTGAGTGGGATTAATATAAAGTGAGACATTTGAGTGGCCGGATATACATCTAGCCTCAAGGGCAAAGTTTGTAATTTTGTTTGAAAAGATATCAGAGACCAAAAAATAATCAATTCTGGACCAGACTTTATGCGAAGCCAAATAAAACGTGAACTTATTTGGCTCTCTGTCATGGTCAAATATTAAAAAAGGGTCAACTAAGTTGAAGCTATTTATCAAATCCTGAATAGATGCAGCTACTTGCGAGGGCTGTTTCCTGTTTTTATTTGAACTATCATTCAAGGGGTCCATGAGTGCATTCTAGTCACCACCAATAATGAAAAGATGATTAGGAAATTGAAGTAGTAGATTATGTATTTCATAGAAGAATAAGTGCTGGTTTGTACAAGGGCTATATAGGTTTAAGAAAAGTAAAGGGGGTTTTACCTGAGGGTATGAGCAGGAAAATAAACACCACCAAAACACCATTCAGGTCAAATTTAGTATTTAGCACTTCATCAGGAAAGGATTTTTTAATTATTATTACAGTGCCTTTTGATGCAAGACTATTCCCTGCTGATATCACAAGTTTAATCCAATTTCTTTTTTTAATATTATCCCATTGAACATTTGTCATATGGGTCTCCTGTAAAAAGACGATGTTGGATTTATCCTGAAAAATCAGGTGCATAACTAGTTTCTTTTTATTGATTTCTTGAAGCCCATTTACATTCCAGGAATTCACACTAATCATCATAATTAGATTCAAAACGTAGATATATGCTAGGATAAACTAAGAAAAAAGCCCTACCAGGGATGATGCAATTAATAAACACATTTTTTATGTATGACAGAAAGTATAATGTGATAGTAAATCGTATTCTGGCATCCATGCTCCTTACCATAAACCCCGTGCCTACCCACCTGTCTCCCTGAGTCATTTTTGAAAAAGTTTTAGATAGATACAAGTGATCTGTTTTTAAATATTTTCCCTTATGAAGAAAAAATACAAGAACAGAGCAGGGAGACATATAAATTAACATCAATAGTCCAAGCGCCAACAAACATTGGACAATTACACCATCATGCCACTCCCAAAAATGTTAAGGAATATTGAAAAACATATGTACATAGAATGGACAGTTAAAGGCAAAGTGACGTTCGAGTTAGGAGTTAAAGGAGATAAAACAATACCACCATAAGAACATAATACATACAGCATTTTTTTTTAGATTATTGACCTCGAAAATTTTCATGCAAATAGGCAAGTGAGGATGGAGTAATATAGACAATAAAAGTTACTAAGCAATTAAAACCAACACAATTTATAACCAGAGCTATTAATAACCATTACAGCAGATAGTAACGCAGGTTCTATTTATAACTGGCATAGCAGTAAGTACCATCATAACCTAATACTATGTTTTGGTCTCCTGGCTGGAGAAGGGACAGTCAACTTAGATAAGCTCTAACTGAGCATACTGCTCTAAAGGGAGGTTAATGAAGGGGGTAATTATAACAAGAAAAAATGACAGGTTAAATATATACGTCAACAATCAGAATAGCTCTGAGTAATGTAAATACATTTTTTACCTATCTAGATATCTAGCTGGGTTTACTAAATATGCATTACACACAAAATTACATAACAATAGGATTAAATAAGGAAAGAAAGAAACAAGAGCATTAATTGACAACCTAAGCAGATAATTGGATTTTCACTAAATGCAGTTCACAATAAACTATATAACTTACATATAATTACTAACCAATAAAAAACACAGTTTAGCTAGCCTTTTTAGCAAGAAGCAAGTTTTAGCAAGCCGGCTAATTAAACCAAGCACAAGCATAGAGCATATCAAGCTCACTAGCTCTGTAGATCCACCTTCATTGAGAGAAAGAACAAGCCATCCATATCCTGCACTTTCAGTATAGAATTAAAACATCATGATTCATGAATCGTGATTGAATCATGGTGAAAGTAGTCAAAATGCTAATTTGTGTTACCATGGAACAACAGATAAATTTCAAACTTGAAGACATATTTTCAGTAAAAGTAGCACAGCTGTGAAGCAGACTAATGGATTACTAAACAGGCAATTGTCTTTAGCTGTCTTTAAATAACTTTTGACAATTGCATAGGCTTTTTATTTTACTCACAGAGTCTGAGTTTGTATCACAAACACTTTCACAATGAGCACTTAAACACGCACCTAAATACTAAATAGAAAACTAAATGTGAACACACAAAATATTGTTTTTGAAAAACTGAAAGGCACAGAAAAGCATGTCTGAAGTATGGCATTGTAGTTTTGCAACATGACCAGCAAATGGCAGCTACTATACAGTTTGATATGAAAGACTTCTGACAAAGTGATGTATTTGTATTGCTAGAAAAAAACTATATTGTAATAAATTCATTACTTAAACATAATATTAGGCTGCTGAATTACCCTGACCAGAGTCCTTTATAGTCCATTTAAATTACCCCCATCCTGAAGTGTCCAGAAAGTGTTGTTTTAGATCCATGTCTTCTTCCCTAAGCTCTAATTCATGATATTAGCATTCCCAGAAATGCACTGCTTCTTCCTCTTCTGTTGCAACCTCCGACCTCGTGATGTCATTGGCTGATGTTCCTGTTGCATTCTGGGTAATGGATTGTTGAAACGCCCTGGGAGCTTAGAGAACCCTTGTGGAGCTTTAATAAGGCCTCAACAGGCCACAGGGAGCCTCGTGCACTGATACAAATGGGCCAACATATTGCTGAAGAGCTAGAAAGGAAAATAAATACAAAACAAGCCAGTACATCGAGATGATGGGAAAAATAAGCTGGGAAGATGACAGGGTAAGTTAGAATCAGTTAGCAGTGTTATAAAGCCAGCAGAGAGAGGCTTTTGTAGGTGTAATCATCTTGGTTATACTATTTGTTAGTCTTAACAGTAATTCATAGCTTTTAAGCATATACTGTATTATCTTGATTATATTATTTTACTAGCTTTAACAGTATAGCTAGTTAAGCAGGTAATTCCTTGAAAGCTTGCATAAAAACTTTTCTTGCTTCATCTGCAGAGTGTATTAGGAACTTCTGATCCCCATAGCTGAACGAGAGGATGGCTGGGTATTTCATCTGGAAGCATATTTTTTTTTTGATTAACAAAGCACAAAAAGGAGCTAGAGCTTGTCTTTGAGCCTTAATAGGCTGGGGTAAATCCTGTGCTATTGTAATCCTGTGACCTCTCCATGAAATGTTACTTTTCTTTTTTGCAGCCATGAGGAGTGTGGTAACATGTGCAGCATTTAGTAGCCTTGCATAAATCTGCCTAGGAACACCCTCATCTTGCGATCTTCGTAATGTTCTATGAGCTCTTTCAATAATGATTTCTTTATCTAAGATTTTATTTTCAGTAATGTGTTCAAAAATCTCAGTTAGTATGACTGGTAGTTGTACTTGGTCAAACTTTTTTGGGATGCCACGTATTAGAATGTTGTTTCTCCTACTGCGTGCTTCTAAGTCTATTATTTTTTGCTGTAAGTCACTAATAATTTTGTCATTTGTATTTACCTTGGTTTGTAAATTTTGTATTTGCTTTGAATTCTCCTCAGTTTTCTTGTCAATAAGATTAATTCTGGATGTAATTTGGTCTAGATTAGAACCAAATGAATTTAATTTGTCTGAGAATAATTTGAAATCTTCATGCAAGGGCTGTAATGCTGTTTTAAGGTCATCTAGTGAAAGAACAGACTCACCTTTAGATTTATTTATTCTCTGCCTCTTAGCTGTTACATCCTTTTCAGGTGACATTAGAGAAGATAGTTTGGTTTTAGAAGTTATAGCATCCATGGATTCTTGTTGGTTAGCCATCACTGTGTGAATTAAAGTGTAGGTTTAGGCCACAAGGGAGTGACTTAAAGAATTCTCCTTTAACTTTTCTTGTTTAGAACTCAGAACTCAGTCCTTCAGAGAAAATTATGCCACTATGCGGTTGCGGCCTTCAGCCAGTCACTAGAGGTAAGCCCTTGCAGAAAAATGACAACATTTTACTTTTTAGACCAAAATGTTGCTATAGGTCTTTTCCATGAAGTGTAGTTTAGAAGAAATACTCCTTTCCTGTTCAATTCGGTGCCAGATGCAGGTTTTTTTGAGCGGATATATTTGGTTGATACAGGAGCAGCAGAAAGTGTGTGTTCAGTGCTCAGCGGCCATCTTGAACTCCAACCACGAGTTTCTTAATAGCTAGAGCTTTTTCTACTTTTTGGAGAATTTTCCAAATTTCTTCTTTGTCAGCTTCCATGTATTTTAATTACTACCCAGTAACCGAATATTATAAAAATTAATAATTTTTACTGTTTTTTTAAACAATTTATTGGCTTTTACACTGAGGGAGCTCTTATCAACATACTGCTCAGTCAGTCACCATCTAGGAAGTACCCCCAGAGTCCTGCATGCATGCCATGTGGTATCCTGTCCAGTTTTGTCTGAAAGTAAAGCTGATGAAGCTGGCTGGCTGCGGATTCACTTTGAATACTTGAAATTATAAAACATTGAACCTCTGAATACTGAAGATCAGAGGATCGAAGTTTTGAAATCTTGAAACAAAAAAAAAAAAAAAAAAAAAAACACCCAAAACATGAAAACTACTAATTTCATGTTTTGAGAGAGGAACAAGCCCCCCTGCACCCCACCACACCCCCTGCTACTTAAATATACCAACTCCGAGATCGCACTACAGTGAAGGGAATGGTAAAGTTCCTTTTCCACACTGTACAGCAATCACCATTGAAAAGATTTGAGATTTCAAAACTTCGATCCTGTGGTCTTCGTTATTTAGAGGGTTGATATTTTGAAATTTTGAGTATTCAAAGTGAACCCCTGGCTGCATTACACATTGTGTCCTACCCACTTGTTTTATGTTTCCAAATGTTAAATGCTGTATGGCAAAAAAACAGTAAGGGACAACATAAGGTAGCATAAACTGTTCTGTTTCATTTTATTATTTGAAAATAGGGTACACCTACTGCCTTTGAAGTTGTGGATTTAGCAAATTACTTAATTCCTGATTTCAGCTGGGATAACTGAAAAGCCTTAAAATGTAGAAGTCCTAAAAAATCTATAATGTGTGAATGTTGAGAGTTAGGGAGAGAATGCTGCTTTGTTGAGATAGAAGTTTCTGACTTAATTTGAGTTTAGAAAAAAAAATCTCCCATGTATCTCACAGTTCTCCATGATGGCATGGTGTACTGGAAATTATAGATTTGTATGTTATTAAATTAAGTAACTGAGTCAATGACTGCATTTTGTGAGTTACAGGGTACTTAGATTCATTTTCTAATACTGCAGCATGGGGGGGGGGGTTCACTGCTATACTCCTGAATGTGCCATCTTTTGGATGAGATGTTAAACCAAGGTCTCATCTGCCTGGGTTGGTCATGGATGATGTGGATGGTAAAGATCCCACCACACTTATTGAAAAAAATACGAGACTTTCTTGACAACATCACTTAATACATTAGGGAATAGTATATACACAATAAGAAAGTTGTTTACACGAACAAACAGAGCATTAACAGAAGGCAAACACAGCATTAAAAAGAAAATAACACATGTTAAGCAATGCTATCCTTCCCATCCTTTTTACCATAATCAAGTTTGTAAAAAGTCCACAAAAAACTAGGAGCATTATACAGAAATAAGCATCTTCTCACCAAAGCAGCAAAGATTTCAATAGCAAATTCCCACCTTATCTCCACCCTACTTTATGCCTCTCCAATATATACCAACCTAAGGCAATGCGATCTAAACAAGCTAGAGACCTGCTATAACAAAATTGCCAAATTCGCCACAGGGGCATCTTACCATAGTCACCACTGTCTCTCACTTGCTGAACTGGGCTGGCTTGAACTCCCTCACCTCCTTCAATGGTATCAACTCTCACTCGCCCACAAACTAGTAAACCATCCACTAAATGTCCCATCCCTCCAGAATCTACTCCAACCCTATCGCACCACCAGACTACTAAGATCCAGCAACAAAAATCACTTGCAGATCGCTAAAGCCAGTAACTCTGCTGGTGAAGCACTATTCTCTTGCACCATAGCCAAATTATGGAACTCCCTTCCACCCACAATTACCTCCGTACCATCATGCACCCACTTCAAAACTTTACTAAAAGCGCATCTAAAAACATGCTGGCTATGCCCTTGCAACTCCCACTCTAATATCACCCACCCCATCCAACCACTACCTTTCTTTCCACTCCACTAACTACCTTGATTATAGCAAGCTCAGATGCTCATAAGCCTAGTACTTATACAGCAGGAACTTCTTATTTTAACATTTGTTAATGTCTGTTATGTACTTCACAGATAAAGATTCCAGTTGTCTACTGATGTACTATGTTCTTCATCTGTAAATATGTTGTAAGTAATTGCTATGTAAATTGTTAATCGCTATGTAATCCAATGTAACTACTGTCTGTTTATTTTAACTATGGAGCTTTTCTCCCCGGGCCTCCGCTGAAAATGGACCTACGTCCAGTCGGACACTCCCGGTCAACAAATATAAATAAATAAAACAAATAAATAAATAAATAACACTTCATCATGCCCAATCTGCCACAGCATTCATACTGCACTACCATGTTTATCAATTTTCTCTTCCATTTGTTTGTTTGTTTGTTTGTAATGTCATGTTCTCCATACAATACATATTTTAACTGAATGTTTTGAAAACTGGCATGTTTATATTCTAACATGAATTTTCCCTTCAGGACTATACTCTTCTACATTTAAGAAGAAAAAATGTTGCTCCAAAGCCACAGAATAGTATTTTAATAAACAAATGTAAGCACTTTCATTTCCAGTGCTACAGAAACATCATCAGACAAACAGATACACTACCTCACATCCTTTAAATATCATAAAAACATCACTTCCTTAAGGGATGAACCTCACTTCCTTGAAGGGGTGGGGCCCAAGTGCAAGGCATGTTATACAGCATCTTATGCAACATCTCACTTTCTAAGAAAGGTGGCACCAAAATGCAAGATACAAAGTTACAAAACATTTTGTTACCTTCTTAAAATCCTAGTGCATTTTGAATACTAAAAGCTAAAAAACATATATACAAACATAGACGTTAATGCCAATAATACAATTGTATTAGTTGCTTTGTATACTAAAAAATGCATGTAATTTCATAATAACAATCAAACAATATCTGCTTTCAACTTTAAAATAGCTTTGATCGATATGTACTCATTAAGCCTGGGGGGGAGGGGGGGTAGTGGTATTTAAGAGAACTTGCCAGTACAATTCCCTTTTCTCCACTATGGTCTCTCAGTCACCCCCTCTGTCTAGTACACCCACCTTTTCCAAAATAACAAATAAAAATTTCTTAAAACCAGGACACATGGTGGAATGTTTGTAAAGTGCATTATGTGAGCAAAGCATCAGGGATTGTCATTCTAACCATAGGAGGTATAAGTTTCACAACCTTTTAAGTGAATAGAGGGAACTCATACATAGAGTTGCCAATGATTCCAGCATACGAATTATGAAACCAGACAAAGGAAGGGGTGTTGTCATCATGGACAGAATTTTGTACTCCTCAAAGATGCTGGAATTTTTACAAAATGGTAGATTTTTTGTTGAGGTGTCACAAAATGAGGTGAACATTGCTTATCAGAGTATAGACCTCATTTTGGAAGACATATTTATTACATTTGATCTACCTCTTCACGTTAGAGAATTTCTGACTGTTTGCAAGCTTTAGATCCCAGGAATTGTTGGTATTCCCAAGATTTATAAGTCAGTTACTGGCCCTCCATTGTGACCTATAGTGGCACCAGCGGGTTTGAAGAACAAACTATTTGCAAAATTTGTTGATATTAAATTTAAAACTCTTTTTGTGAACAAAAGTCACATCTTAAAAGATTCATGGCACTTTTTGAACTTGGTTTCAGGGTGTCCTTTTTTGCCTAATGCTGTGCTGGTGACCATCGATGTAAAGGACCTTTTTTTTTGGTTATTCCAAATGATGAAGGACTGGACTGGTTCCACCAAGCTCTGGTTAAAGGCTCTAATCTGCCCAATAAAGAAATTAGTCTTATATATCAGATTATGGAACTTGTCCTGACAAACAACTTTGTACAATTCGAAGGGGAGTGCTACAAACAGCATACAGGCATTTCGATGGGGCCCCCCATCTTTGCCAATATGGTCCTATGGTTTTTGGGAAACTAATTTTGTTTTAAATTCAGTATTTGCACCTATGTTGAGTTTGTATCTGAGATTTTTGGACGATATTTTTATTTTGTAGAAAGGAAGTTTGGAGGGCTTCGAAAATTTTATGGACTTTCTTAACCACTCTACTGATTTCTTGGTGTTTACTCATCACCCTCATAATAACTCAGTAGACTTTTTTGGATGTAAATCTTTATAAGAACTTAGAAACCATCCTTTTTTAATGCCTACTTACATTTCTGTAGCCAGCATCCAATCTGGCAAAAGAAACATTTAGTAAAAGGTCAGTTAATCAGGCTATGTAGATTGGTTTCAGACGGTGACCTGCTGAAAGTAGAGGTTGCAAAATTGGTTGGTATGTTCCTTGAAAGGGGTTACCCCAAATATTTTTTGGATAGCACCATTGATTATGTTATGAAAAACAGCGATGTTAGATACAAGCCCCTTTTATGCAACAATGATGTGGGTACCAATTCTATTAATCTTGATGGTCAAGGAAATAACACTCAACATGATCAGCATAACTTGTCACAAATATATGTTTAGCAATATAATCCAGGTATTTATTTATTACAAGACATGATTAAGAAACACTGGGCAATGGTGTTTGGATCATTGGGACGTTTGGGTAGATTGGGCCCAGAACCCAAATTCGTTTATAAAAATAACAAAAACTTTAAGGATATTTTTGAAACCAACAAGCAACAAATAAATGGCCACACCAATGGGTGTGGAATGAAAAAATGTGGGGCCTGCCGACAATGCAGGTATATCCTGGAAGTTAGTAGTTTCCTTGTTCGAGGTTGCCCATTCTTGCTTACTGTTAAATGTAAATATGACTGTAATGCCAAGAGGCTTGTTTATCAGTTTTTGTGCCACTTGTTCTGCTTTTTATATTGGCAAAACTAACGGCCTCTTACGTATGAGAATTTATCAGCATCTTTATGCTATTAAGAGCAAAAACACAAGTATTGCACTTTACAAACATTCCACCACGTGTCCTGGTTTTAAGAAATTTGTATTTGTTATTTTGGAAAAGGTGGGTATACTAGACAGAGGGGGTGACTGGGAGACCTTAGTGGAGAAAAGGGAATTGTATTGGCAAGTTCTCTTAAATGCCACCCCCCCCTCCCCCCGGGCTTAATGAGTACATATCGATCAAACCTATTTTAAAGTTGAAAGCAGGTATTGTTTGATTTTTATTACAAAATGATATGCATTTTTTAGTATACAAAGCAACTAATGCAATTTTATTATTGGCGTTAACTTCTTTTTAACTTTTAGTATTTAAAATGCACTAGGATTTTATGAAGGTAGCAAAATGTTTTGTAACTTTGTATCTTGCATTTTGGTGCCACCTTTCTTAGAAAGTGAGATGTTGCATAAGATGTTGTATAACATGCCTTGTACTTGGGCCTCACCCCTTCAAGGAAGTGAGGTTCATCCCTTAAGGAAGTGATGTATTTATGGTATTTTAAGGATGTGAGGTAGTGTAGATTGTCCATGATGTTTCTGAAGCACTGGAAACGAAACGGCTTACAGTTGTTTATTAAAATACCATCTTGTGGCTTTGGAGCAGTGTTCTTTCTTCTTGAAGTATCACTTTTCATTGTTGGGCTTGGTTACTTGGTTGCTTTTTGTCTTCTACATTTAAGTAAGGCAAGATATTTTTCATTAGATCACTGCTGCAGTCCAGGCAGTCTATAAAGTTTGAGTCTGCTTCCTCACACAGTGTATATCCAGCATTAGAACGAGAGTACTTGCTGGTATTAGAAGGATGTGCAGGTATACCTAAATTCAGAACTTTCTTGTTATCAGTGCACTTATACAGACTTTCATCAGTTTAGTGGCTTTTAGCACTGCAACATCAGGCAAACAATATCTCACTGGGTAAACTTTTTTTTTATTTAGAGTAATTGTAAAAATAATATTTTATGTTTGTCAGAAAGGGCAGATATTCTTATGGTAGGAAAATTACTTTTAGAAGACACATAAGGTAGTCATTGAATAAGGTAATGATCAGGTCAACATAGATTGAGTAAGAAAAGAAGTAGAGAATTAAGTCACATAAGGAGTTAATGGAAAGGTAGGAATTGTTTGTAGGTATAAGGAAGGTAGGTAGACTTTTTTTGTATGGAATATGTAAATATGTTATGCTAATGAGATGTTTCATAACCTCTCCTCTTTTCTTTCTGTCTGCACTGTTTCAAAAATGGTGCATCAGTAGTGTGTGTGTGTGTGTGTGTGTGTGTGTGTGTGTGTGTGTGTGTGTGTGTGTGTGTGTCTGTGTGTCTGTGTGTGTGTGTGTCTGTGTGTATCTGTGCGTGTCTGTGTGTGTACAGTATCTGGTGATGCTGTGAAATGGGGTGATGAGGTGAATATGATAATACAATATAGTGCTGGAAGAATAGGCTAAGTGAAGAAAGAGATTGAAATTTGTTATAAGCATGTCAAAGCATCTATTGGGGTGCATGTAGATAATATGGAAATGGTAAGAAAAAATATAGATAAAAAAGTTTGTTAGGTTACCAAATAACTTTCAAATGACACAGTTCCACAGAGAATAATAATCTCCTTTATTGCAAAGAAAGGCATGTATATGGGTGACTAGGAAATCAAAGTCCTGTCTCCTCAAGCAGTAGAATCATACATTCTTTATACCTTTATTGATTAAAAGCAACATTATTGTACCAGTGTTAAAACAACCACTGACTGTTTAAAAATGAACACTGCTGAATTAATTCTGCCAAGATCTTCTGACTCTGTGTTTAGGACTCTCCATATTAGGCATGAGTTCTAAATTCCTACAAAGAACAGACATTTCTACACCTTTGCCATGCTGACTGTGATGATATGGGCAAGTGCCAGCATAGCCAGCTGGAGTTTTGTAAAGAATTATATGCCCCTCAAATATCAAACTGATTAATACAAGATGCTTGTGTTACAAATGTATTAGAACTGTATGTCATTTGTAATTCTAACTGATTTTGTACAGATGCTTGTGCTGAAAATGTATTTGTGAGCTTTGCTTCTGTTGAAAAGTATAACAGTGTACCCTGCTGAAATAAAGAGAAATGTACATGTATTTGTGTAGCTGAATTAAATGTATATGTTTTAATAAAGGATACTGGCGCAGCAGAGGTTAACTTTAAGAAGAATAAGGGAAACATAAACGGGCTGCTAAATCATTAAAAGGTACCCCACAGTGCTGAATAGGACTGGGGTCACTGGGTCTGTGGAAGAGACGTGGTCCATTAGCTCAGTGAAAAGAGGGGAGGCCCCAGACACTGCCATAAAAATTTGGATGTGTATTGTGGCCGTCTGTGCTAACTTCAAGTCTCAGCTTCAAAGGGGAATACTGTGAGAACCTAGAGTCAGGTGACCAGATGAGGTCATTCTGCCAACCCTCTTGGAAATGATATTTTAGATATTACCAAGAGAAATCTCAGAGTATAGAGTATAGGGTATTCTGTTTGGGAAGCCTGACTAGAAAGACCCTCATCCAGAGCATCTTGCCGTGTGGTAGTAAGTAACTTAACTAGGGAACAGTAATTTTCTTAGATTCAGTTAGGAATATAGTGAAGTTTAGTTTAGATATATTGTTTTTCTTTATTTGTCTGAGTTTGTCCATCAATGTTATTTTCAATATTTCCTGTGATCTAAACTCTGTGGTTTACTGTGAATATATATTCAGTACTTTCATGTACTTTTATTATTTATTATTAAATATATTTAAAATCTATTCGGCTTCTCTCAACTTATTGAATCTCTGAGCAGGATAGACAAAAAATTCAACCACCATTCTATATCAGACTGGACATTGACGAACAAACCCCACCACTGCCAGCACAGAGACTGTCTCCTAGACATTCTCACCCATATGCCAAACTACCTGTTAAGGAGACATGTCAACCCTATTAAACTTTCCACTTACCACCAAATCCGCAGTAAGGAAAAACTTCAATGGCTAGGAGCTAATTAGCACCTTAAAGAAATGTAACTGGTCTCCACTAAAGGTCATGCCTCTTGACACTGCAGTAGACTACTTCAAGAATACATTGCTAGACATTCTAAACAGATGGGCTCCTCCTAGATTAGCTCATACTAAAGCTATATACACACCTTGGCTTACAAGTGAATCAAGAACCCCCCTTAGCAAAAGAGACAAGGCTTGGTAAACATGGCAGTCCTGTAAAACCCAAATCAATCACATAGCATACCAACAAATTAGAAATAAAGCTAAGTACCAATCGAACTCGACAAAAAAAAAAAAAAAAAAAAAAAAAAAACTACTACAGTAACTTAAAATGGACACACCAGTGTAATCCCCAAAACTTTTGGAGCACTATTAATTCTGTTCTTCACCCTGGACAAACCACAACCCCCCCCCCCCCCAACATATCATGCTCTTCTGATACCCTTGCAGATTAATTTAACAAGTACTTCACAGAAAGCATATTATTTCTGGTTAAACATATCAACACTGATCATCCTCTAACTCTGAAAACCTGCCAACCTTAATTGCCCATCCTTCTCTTTCCAGCCTATTCCCACAACTTGTTTTTCCACCTTTCTAAGTTAGTTTAGTCTAGTTTTCAGGTTAGTGCTGAATTCAGGGCTGTGTTACAAGTTTCTGTGTTTGCCCATACCTTACTTGGATAGAAGGAAGTTTCTCTGTTCACTGTGAGAGAGGGAGCTTTGAGCAGCCTATCTGTCCCTGGAGGAGTGGTTTCAGCCCAGAAATTAGTAGTTTATTGGCCATTTTGGGCTAATTTTCATCTCTTTCATTTCCCTGCTATAAAACCTGCATTTGCATGGTTTTGCACACCGGGCAGCACCAGTTAGCTAGGGTATAACTATTTCCGGCTCCACAAAGTCTACTCTTCAATTTTTCCCTTGGAACTAGACAAACTTTCAGCTTAAGAACTCAAATCATTCACTTCTCATCCCTGCACTTGCCCAAAACTCATAGCAAGCACTAATAAACCTTAGCACTAGACCCACCTATACTGTAGAGAAGGACAATGCTCTCTATTCAACCTTACCAGCCAATCAGTAAAACAGTTCACTGTACCTATCCAGGCATGTCCAAAGGGCAGTTTCAGGTGTACTCTCCAGTCCAACTGGTGAATCTGGGCATTTTGAGGCAATGTTACAATTGCCTCATCTACACAGACAACCCTCTCCTCCTTCCACTAAACACTAATACATGCGAGAGATGCAATTATACAGCCAAACTGGAAGCTAAGCTCTCTCAACCCAAGACTGGATCAGGCAGTCAAGAGGAGAAGGGAATTACTTGCATCACACCACCAGTCTCACATAAACTTATGAAACCAGCACTGACAAAAAACACACATAAATATACAAAAACATACTCGGAGGCTCTAAATAAAAATCTGCAAAAGCAACAGAGACCTCCAAAGCAGACATCCAAGAACCTCCACCCCCCAACACAAACCATGAAACACATACTTCACAAAACCTGTGTGCCACACACAATCACAGCCCTTAAGGCAAAATAACATACCCAACACACTAGTAATAGGTGACTCTATAGTCAGGCACACTGATGTCCCACTCACTAGGCTGAACAAGGAGAAGGTTACTGTTAGTTGCCTGTCGGGTGCCAGGATCTGCCACATAACACAAGCACTCAAGTCACTCCAGAACAAGTACAAATATGACTCTGTCATTGTTCATGTTGGTGTGAATGACCTGAGCTGTACCTCCCTGGACTACATGAAAAGAGACATGGAAGAGCTTCCTGATCATGTAGCCCAGGCTGGTATGACCCTGACCCTGAGTAGCATCCTGCCCTCACCAAGAATTATACCATGGTATAGAGAAAAAAATATCAATTTCAACAATTGGCTAAGCTTCTGGTGTCATTCAAAGGGGATCCAGTGTCTGTCAGCCTGGGATGACATGCTTGACAAGCCACGCTGCTTTGCTAGAGATGGCTTGCACCTGTCACCCTTAGGCTTTTGAATACTGGCCAAGGCACTTGCCACCCCCATAGTGCCTTTTTTAGGCAAGGCTCAAAAGACAAACCCACCGCCGTAAATAGCACAAGTAACAAAAAATTGAGGGTAATGCTGCTCAATGCCAGAAGTCTAAACCTCAAAATGCATGCACTCGAGGCACTCCTCAGTATGGAGAAAATCGATATATGTGCAGTAACAGAAGCCTGGTTTAAGGCTCCAGAGAGCACCCCAGCACTACCAGGCTACAACTCATACCATACATTTCAGCCACAAAACCCAGATCGAAATACAAAAGGCGGGGGAGTATCCATATTCATCATGGATACCCACACCTCCAAGTTAGTGGCACAGCACGATGCTTCAGAGATCATCCACGTGCAACTAACAACGGGCAAAACTGCTATTCAAATTATAGCTTGCTACAGATCACCCACCATGTCCCAGGACTCCCACTCCGCATTCCTGGAAACACTGGGAAACATAAAGGTCCTACCAAACACTCTGATATTGGGTGATTTCAATTATCCAAACATTAACTGGGAGAACTACTCAAGTATGAACTCCCTGGCCCAACATTTCCTAGAATTTATAAGCTCAAATACCCTGGATGAACTGGTTAGCAACCCCACCAGAGGTGACAACATACTAGACCTGGTCATCACCAACATAGGCAACCAGTGTTCCACACCAGAGGTCAACCCCTCACTGATTAGATCTGATCATAAACTAATCACTCT
>NC_056734.1:1012919807-1013027307 GCF_019279795.1 Protopterus annectens | reverse complement strand
TACTCCTTTGTCTGCTATGTAACTTTGACTAAGTCACTTCACCAATATTCATGAACTGCTCTGAAAAGGGACACTTACATCCAATGGGCTGTCCCAAACGTTTAGCAAATGCATTACACGTTTATCTTTTGAATCCCAGCACCTTCACATAGATGCTAATTAACATTTCACTATATGTTACTTGACCGAGTCCCAGCACGTCTTGTACTTTAATGCTTTATCAGATACTTTTTCAACAAATGTGAATTTCAAGGGGGAGAGACGTTTCCTCATGCTAAGTCTGTTTTCAATTTAAAACTGTTTTGTTTTGTTTAGCAAATAGCTGTTAGTATCTTTGCTACAAAATTTGAAATTAAATCCAAATCTCTCAGATCGTTTTAAAATTAAAAAAGAAAATAGTATGCACCCTGACAGGCTTGAATGTTGTTTTATGGTAATTAGGGAGAAACAGCCAAGTAATGCGTAATTGTTATGGGTGGGAGCTGCCCAGTCCATTACCTTAACTGGGGCCCCATTTGATCATGATCAGGTTCTGGTTGCTGATAATAGCACAGTAGATTGTGCAGGCTACATGGCTATGTTCTTTTCCCAGTGCATGTTATGCAGAGGCATGTGCAAATGAATTGATATGAGATGAGCACATGCAATGATATTTACTAAGGTAATGCAAGTGTCCAATTTGGTATGCAACAAATTAAAGGTAAAGGTCAGATGTTAGTGTAACAGTTATAAATGAAGGAAATAATGTAAAGTTGTATCAGTGAGGCTTTATAATGAATAAACACTATTAAATTATTACAAATATTAAGCACAAAGTCAAAGTAATTTCATATAGCAAGGGCTACATGGTCATGAAGCATGGAAAAAGCCATTGGAGAAGTTTTTAATAGGCCCCAACAGGATGACGGGAGCAAAGTTTAGTGATGCAACTTACTAAGCTAAGCCAAATGGGGTGGGTTGCTGATGTGTAGTAAAACAGATTTCTCATCCAAAATGAGGCAGTTTGATAAGGGAGTTAAACACAAAGTCACAGATCATTAACCCAGGGCTCCACAATGAAATGTAAGACTGTTCTATATCTTCACACAGTGGTCTGTCTTTCATTCAAAAAGCTGGAGAGGAGAATAAATATAACCTCACTCAATAAAGAACATTCCATGCTCTCTCATCACTCAGAAACCTGGTAGCTGCAAACCAGATAACCCCCCCCCCCCCGCTGGTATACCACATCCCTGCCTCATTACATAGGTGATAATGTAATATGCTGTGCAGTCCTAACTCATAAATACAATGAGAATATGAGTTATATTTGCAGGTTATATTACCTTATCATCAGGAAGTGTAACAGTTACATACATGCAATCTGGCCACCTAGATTAGAAAACAGTGACAAACCACAGCCTCTGAGTTAGGAGGAGAATGCACACTGTTTAAGCCATCTGTGCCAGAAATGATGAGAACACACAAAGCATGACAGTTTGTCATTGTCTGTACTGATCTGTGCCCTCGCTTTAATATTTCATGTCAGAAAGCAGTACATTAGTTTACAGAAAAAAAGAATAATTAAAAATTCCTCATGAATAATTTGTGTGACCACTGACTGCATTTCAGCTCATGACTGACCACTACTCACTTTTCTGTTTAATAACGTGTCAAGTTCCTGTCATATGGCTATTGCTGTAGTAGAGATCAGTAAAAGTCACCCTTCTCTATAGCAAGCTCAGTTTTAATTATTGCTTGACAGCTTAGTTCCCTTCAACCTAATGTGATCAGTGGCCATGTTGAATGGAACGTTGTTACTGACTCTGGGTGGGTTTTGATTGGATGTGTGCAAGCATGAGAATGTAGTCTATAGTCAGCTTACATTTCTGTTTCACTTATCAATCTTGGTGATAGTATAATATACCATGCAGAAGGAAAATGTATTTACAATTTTGAGTTAGACCTGTACAGTATACAATGTTGTTGGCCTTTGTTTGATTTGCCATATTGGTGAACTGTGTGCAAAATTTGTATGTATTAGTTTCCAAACTTTCTTCTCCTACAACATCCATTCAGTTATTTAAAATTTCAGAATACATTCTGTGTAGTTGGTAGAGCTCTGTAGTATGAGCATTTTAAATTAAATATCACACTTTTCTAATGTTTAGCATACTAGGAAAAAAAGATGGTAATTTGTTTTGAATATTTTTGGAGTGAGAATTTGTATCATATCATGCATTTCTCTTCTTCATACAAGGTGTTAGCATCTCATTTCACTCAGTACTACATTTTAAATATGAAAATGGAATCATCTATCTCTCTCTCTCTCTCTCTATATATATATATATGTGTGTGTGTGTGTGTGTGTGTGTGTGTGTGTGTGTGTGTGTGTGTATTTATGTATACACATAAAAAACATTTAAGGAATCTTCCAGATATTAAGCTTAATGGAAGTGTTTTATTGATACATCTGTAACTTGGAAATAAATGATTAGTAATTTGTTCTGTGTATGCACATTTTACATATTCTGATGTTTTTTATCAGATTTGTTTGTTGGTTGGCAATATATGGGTCTGGTTCCAACCTCCTCAGATGTTATTGGTATACTTTATTGTTTTCTACTTTGGATCTTTCCAAAAGCTGCAATGCAACTTCTTATCTGGTTAAATATGGTATGTTGCTACATTTCATGATTTGTGAAACATTATTGAATTGGTGTTGCTATAAATGTGTTGAGGGGAGAATTTACTCCCATATTGCACATAGATACAAGCTGTTTGCATGGACAGATGTGTTTTTATTGACTCTGGAGATAACAGCATACAAGCATTTGATGTATTGTACTGTATTTCCTTATCCAGGTCATACTTCCCTTTCACTTTTGTTGTGTTAAATGAGCCCTTCAGTGAGTTTAAAGGGTACAAGATAAGTTCCTTACTGGTTTACTTAATGTTCCAATTTCTTGTATTTATTAAGAATGAAATCAATTGCTTTTGGCAGAATAACTCTCACTTGACTACAGTATGTAGAATGTTATGTGATTTCTAAATCAAATTCGCTCAGATTTGAATGATTTTGTATTGCTTAGGGTGGGTCATTCAGGTAACAAGTTAAAACAAACACAATCATCAACAGATACCTAAATTATTATCTATTAATTATGACAAATATAATCAGCTAAAACAATCTTGAGATACATGGACTAGATAAGGACTTGAGTCATTCTAGTATTGATGTATGTAGACATTATTTATGGGATGACAAATCAGGTAAACCTCTCACAATTCAGTGTCATTAAAAGATGTTTCAAAATAACATTACACAATTATGGGACAAATTTTGCAAAAGAACCAGTGATTAGGCTGAAATAAAAATCAGTGTTATATTTTTCCTTTAGTGTATAAGATTTAATGGGAACATAACATAAAGAAGCTACAGCACTGGATCTTTGAAACTCTAAAACAAATACTATCAATGCAAGTTGGCAATTTTATACTACAAGAAATTTGTGAAGTCATTTTCTCATTGAAAAAAAAAAATAAATAAATAAGGCTCATGAGCTACATGGCGTAGGTGTCATTTTTTTCAAAGCTTTCAAAAAGAGATGGCTTAATTTTTGAAGAAAATGTAGGTGCAGTTGCCATGGATTCTACAAGATAAGTAGCTCAAAAAGGGAAAATCCAAACAATATTTTTTACTGATGTCAGCAAAAACTCCACTGGCTAAAAGATATAAATAAAACCTACAACAATTGTTTATTCTGACAGTACAGAAATTCTAACAGCACATTCTGTGCTAAATCAGTTAAATAAATTATATTTTAAATGAGCAAAAATTGGTATACTTCAAGATTGTTAAAAATCTGATTTTTTTTGTCTTTTATTGTAGAGTAGTGATAGTTGTAAAATGTTATTCTAGCAATATTTTGTTTTACAATTTTTGACAAAAGAATATGCATGATGTGTCTAATATGGCCTAAATTAATTATAATGGATACATTGGGAAGCTTCAGGAAAATATAAAATTGTTTCTTTCTAAATATTTCTTGCTATTGGTGTCCATCCATTAATGTTATTAAGATGTATACGCTACTATTATGTAGTTTTAGTGGCATCAATTTATTGCTCTACCTACTAAAAATTAGATCTCACAAGTTAAGCGAAAATTTATTATTTTATTTTTTTTTTCTTTTGAGGGATGGAGTGCTCGATTCTTGGCTGGAGTTCCTTCTGTGTGGAGTATGCATGTCCTCCCTGCAGCTGCGTAAACCTGATAGACATGCGTGTGCATGTGGCTGTGCCTTCTGTGAAGGCTGGGCATTGGGCTGGAAACCCGGCACCATAAAAAGCACTGCCAATCATTAGCGGACTGGTGATCTGCTGTGGTGACCCCTAACCATGAAAAGTCGAAAGACATTGCTATATATATATCCAATAACAGGACATATATAGATGTACATATAATTATTAACATTATGGTGACATAAAATGTGGAAAATTTTGCCTTTAAGGTTTTGACAGCTATTGATGGTTTTAGACTTACCCTAGCTGAAAGGCAAATTATGAATGGCTTAAGTGAACAATCGATTGCGATTACTTTAAGTGAGGATAGTATTTTCAGATTATTAAAATTGTTTGCTAAAATATGAGTAAATCATTTCAATCTTTTCCAGTGCCTAAGGGATATTATCAAGTAAGGGCTTTCTATCCAATTATAGTAACTAAACTGACATAAAATAGCTACAATATTCCTTTAAAATTATTGATTATGGATTATCCTCATTTATTGCAATATTTCCAAAAATGTTTATGGACAGCTTAAACATATTTATGGCATATAGATGGGGGCTCATATACTAACCAGAATAGACATTATTAATTAACTAGAAAGAAAAAAAAAGCTTTACCACTGGAATATAAAAGGTTGTGCTCTACATGTTTGATGGCCCATTTTCCAGATAACAATATTTGGATAACAGTAATATCTAATGTATGTGACAATGCTGTGTGGAAATGTATGTTAAGAAAAAAACATTATAATCATAAGTCATTGCATAAGGCTTCAGTACAGCTGATTTTTTTATGTTTGATAGTTGAAAAACTGACTGCTAAACTGATCAATATAAATGTTCTTTGTGTTGTTGAAATATGGCTGTTAAATCATGTTGAAAAAAATTGATGAGATGAAACAAAAAGTGTGACTGAGCAATGTATGCTATCAACATGAAAACAGAATCCCCTAGCACCATTTCCATTAGATGTAGGGTAGGACAGTGGTGCCAAGGTCAGTAAACATAATCAAAATATGGCGCTTTTTCATTTTCTTATTTCAGGCTGTTAATATACTTGTAAGCTATAATTAAGCTGTGTACAATATGCAATAGATTCTGCACTGTGGAGTTACATTTATAAAGATGTTTTTATAGTGAGAAGACAATTGTATTTGTATTCGTTCTTTCACGTGATAACGAAAGTAAATTATTTAAAGGATGTAGCTGAAGGTGTAATTCCTTTCTGCTGAAAAACAAAGCACAGCAGCTAGACTCAAGATGTGAAACATGCTTGATATGGGTCTATCACTCTTCTCAGAGAGGAAGCTAGGAAGTCTTAAAATGTATACAATTTATATTCCAATTATAAAATGTAACATCTTGCTTTCCTGAGGCTAAAAAACAAAGTCAGCAAAAATAAATTTAAAGTTCTTTAAAGAGGAAGCTGCTAGATCTGGGAAATTAATTATTAGTATTCAAATGAGAAACTGCTGCATTGCATGTGCAGAGGTTTGAATGTGGACAAAATCCCTGTTTTTGTTTGGAATAAATGAGTCACAGTATGTACTTGGAGCTGAAATCAGTGAACAAACCAGTCTTGCTTGAATGACCATGGTATCCAGTCCTATGTAAGTTGTTATGAAAAGTGCATCTATCTGATTAAAGTTTTTACTAATTTAAAACATTAAGGGACACTATTTCTTTAAGTTAGAATTGGCTAGGTTTATTTAGTGGTAGGCTAGATTTGTCTTGAAATATCCTGTCTTGAGTTTTTCAAGGATCTACAATCAGTTAACACTTCTTCATTGCTGGGCAGAAAAATTCCCTTTGGGGAAAAAAAGCTTCCACATCTTATTTTATGTTTTAACTAACTTTTTATGTAAAAGTTTTATTATAAAGCTACTATGAGCATTACTTTTTACTTTTGATGAAAGAAGTTGTTAAAACTTGATTTTAAACCACTTTTTCATGTCTAAAAGTTGTTCTAAATTACTTTTGAGGGCTGGGGTAAGCATTGAGTACTTTTCACAGTGTGTTTTGGTTGAAAAAAATACCTTTTTAATACTTACCTGTTCCATTGACTACTGCTGCCAGGCTTTCACAGGATTAAGGCATCTTTTTCAGCTTCAACATGGAACAACCTATGGGTTCCTTGGTTCTTCCTTATTCCAGCTACTAAAAGAAGAAAATTTCCATACAGCCTTTGCCCATTCAGCAGACTACTAAATTACATCAGTCACCGATGGGTGACTCTGCTGTGGCCATTACTTATTCCCCAGACCATCGATTTATCACTAACTCTCCCTACAATACTCATCACTGCCTAGCCCTAAACTCTCTCAATTGGCTTGAATTCTCACAGTTGTTGTTAGCCCAACTTCAAATGTTACATACTATTCTCTATAAACCTTCAGCATGTCCTGCTCTCTCTTCCTTCATCACCATCTACTGTCCACCTCGTACCCTCCGGGCATCAAATTAGCAATTACGATAAATATATTATCCCAAAAAATCAGTGGGTAAACTCCTTTATAAGTACTCTGTGGTCCAAGATGGAACAAACTTCCTAGAGACATATGTTGTATCATACACTCATCTCAATTCAAAGAGAAACTCAAACTGCATCTACTTAACTCCAAAATCTGCCCCTGTCAAGCCCCAACTTAACTCCCCCTCCCTATCTGTTTTTCTCCCCCACTAAGACATAGGCATTTCCCCCTTCAGTGAATGCTTACTTGTCTGATGATGTCTAACCTCAACTGTTTGAATTTTTGAACTTGCTGTAAATATACATACTTAGCTACTCTGCTTAATTTAATAACTGTACTTCCTTGACTTAAGAATTTTTCTCTGTAAAATCTCCTTATGTTGTTATCACTTATTTGTATGTATAACTATTTGCATTTTATTTTGTAAACTGTATTTTTTTCTTGGAGCTTTTCTCCTTGGGTCTCCACTGGAAATGGGCCACAAGCCCAGCTGGACTAACCCGGTTAACAAATGTCAATAAATAAATAAATAAATAATTTCCTTGGCTCCCTCTGGCATAGTCTACATATCCACTATGGAGCAGGGGTTAGCTGCAGGGTTACATCTCATGGACCTTCTACCTCCAACCCCATAAGGCAAGCCACTACACAATTCAACATTCTACTCATTGTAGATTCTATTGTGAGACACACTGATGTCCCTATCACCAGGCTGAGTAAGGAGAAAGTCACGGTCAGTTGCTTATCAGGGGCTAGGATCCACCACATTACACACACACACTCAGGTCATTGGACCACAATTATCAATATGACTTAGTCATAGTCCATATGGGAGTAAAAGATCTGACACGTACTTCCCTAGACTGTATGAAGAGAGACATCATAGAGTTCTCTGAATATGTGTCTCAGGCTGGTATGAGCCTAGCATTGAGCAGCATTTTACCTTCTCCAAGGATGATGCCACAATACGAGCAAAAGATGATTGACTTTAATAATTGGCTTAGTTTCTGGTGTCATTCTAAGGGGGTGCAATATTTGTCAGCATCGAAGGAGATGGTCAACAGACCACGATAATTTACAAGGGATGGTCTGCACCTCTCCCATCTAGGCTTTCGAATATTAGCTAAAACATTGTCTTCCCCCATAGTGCCTTTTTCAGGCAATGCCAAACTGAAAGTATTTCCGACATAGCAAATCAAAACCAAGAAAATATAAAGGTATTACTGCTCAATGCTAGGAGTCTAAAAAAACTCCACTCCCTAGAAACTATCTTTACCCTGGAGAATGCTGATGTCTGTGTGGTCACTGAGACATGGTTTAAAGTCACGGAGAGCACACCAACAGTGCAAGGTTATAATACCTTTCACACATTTAGGCCAGCTACTTCGTAGGCAGGGACTAAAGATGGAGGTGCCTCTATTTATATCAAAAATAAATATACTTCAAGGCTGGTAAAACCGGACAATGCACTTGAGCTGCCCCATATTCAAATTATCATAGACAAAATCCAATACCACTTCCTTGCAAGTGACAGGTCCTTCTCCATGACCCAGGAAATTCATACCATGTATTTAAACTTATTAGAAACACTAACCATCCAACCCAATACCATATTCATGGGTGATTTTAATTATTCTATATTAACTGGGAATCCTGTACCACACCAAATGTACATACACAGAGATTCCTGGATTTTGTAAACACAGACTCCCTGGACAAGATAGTCAATACACCAACCAGGGGTGCAACCATACTGGATCTGGTCTTCATTAACATGGGATAATGCTGTACACCCCCTACTGTAATGCCTTCCCTGGTAAGGTCAGACCACAAAGTGGTCTCCTTTGAAGTAAAAATAAAACCTGGACCCCCAGCTAAACCTGGAATATTCAGGAACTATTCTAAGGCTGACCTCCTGCTATTAAGTGAGAACCTGGCAAAATTTCAAACCCCCATAAACCCTGAGAACACTGCTGCCTATACAGAACTGTTCACAGAAACCCTGTAGAAGCATGTTAATAGCTGCATAGAGGCAGCTATATCCTCCAGGAAGACGTACAGAACTAATTAAAAAAAACAAGACACCCTGGTGGAATCACAAAATCAGTAAGCTGTATTATAACAGGAGGAAGAAAATCATGGCAAAAATTAGGAGGTGTAGCATCCAGCAAGATAAAAGCACTCTCATCAAACTAAACAAACAGCTCAGAGGACAGATAAAGTGTACTAAAGCCAATTTTGAGGTAAGTTTGGCCTCCTAGGCCAAGGACAACCACAAAGCATTCTTTATCTATGTCCGCAACCTCAAAGGCAATACACAGTTGTGTGCAGAGCTCGTTGTAAATGGGGCCACCTATACTGAGCCAGAAGCTATAGCAAACCTCTTGGCTGATAAATTCAGCTCCAACTTTACCCCTCTCTCCCCCACAACCTTCTGTCAGGAAATATCATCCAAATATAACTTCCTCTGCTGTCATTAGGGAACAGATCCTCAATGCTCTCTCTAAGACCAAAATCACTGCATCAGTGGGCTCAGACAGTATCCCAGGATGCCTTCTAAATAGCATGAAACATGACCTATCAGTGCCTCTGGAACTAGTATTTAACTCTAGCCTCCAAACAGGCTTCATGCCTCATGAATGGAGAAAGGCAGCAGCAGTCACCCCTGTAAACAAAGGTGGGCCATCTACAGACCCTGGAAAGTACAGACCCATAAGTCTCACTAGTCTTATATGTAAAGTCATGGAAAGAATTTTTATGGAGATGATGACTAGAGATATAGTAAACCTCTAGACACTGGACTCAACTTAGTTTGGTTTCGTCAAGGGCAAATCATACCTACTCAACCTTGTGGACTTCTTTGAGAAAGTCAACAAAGCAGTGGATGAGGGCAAAATTCTTCACACTGCCTACCTTGACCTGGCCAAGTCATTTGACACATTACCCCACTCGGGCATTGTTGACAAACTCCAGAGGTTAGGTACAAACCTATATGTCACCCGGTGGATAGCCAACTGGCTCACAGATAGGACCCAGGAAGTTAGAATTGGGGAGTCCACCTCTACAAAGAGGCCAGTCACAAGTGGAGTCCCTCAAGGATCAGTCTTTGGAATGCTCCTTTTTGGCATTTACATCTCAGAAGTCAAGGCCAATGTCAGTGGTCTCTGGCTGACTAAGTTTGCAGATGGCTGCAAATTAGGAGCTGTCATTGAATCTCACACTGACACAAATGTTCTCCAGGAGGGGCTGACACAGACAAACTGGTGTCAGAGCCATGGATTAAAACTAAATACCAAGAAATGCATAATAGTATCCTTTGGGAAGTCATCCATCCCTGGTAACTATCATATTGACAACACACCCTTAAAGAGACATGCACAGATAGTAATCTAGCCTTTGACCATCATGTGGCTACAGTGGTGAGGAAATCATTCTATGTTGCGCAACTTATAAACAAAGGTATGGCATCTAAGTCCAAGGAAGTCATTGTTCTACTGTATTCGGCATTCATTAGACCTATCATTGAGTACAATGCCCCCTTTGGTATGTACCTGCCCAGGCATATCCAACAATTGGAACATCCACAGAGGTCCCTCACTAAAAGAATACAGGATGTAAGTAAAATGTCCTATGCAGACTGCCTCAAGGCTCTATCCCTGTACTCTGTCTCTTACAGGGTTTTGACGGGAGATCTATGCCTAGCATATAGGGCATTGTCAGACCCCACTCTGATGGACCTCCTTCATATCCCAAAACAAACAGCACCAGAATTACCCATTCTAAAGACTTAAACCTTGCCTGTGATATAAATAGGACCTGCTGGAGAGATAGGTATGTATCCCAAAGACTACTCCGTCTATGGAACAGGCTCCCTATCCATGTGAAGCAGAGTTCCTCCCTAACCCAATTCAAGTGCCACTTGTACAATTGGATGGGAAACCAGAAATTCATCCCTGATTTGGCACCTATGTCTGTAATGGACACAGGTAACCTGTAAATGGTTTATCTCCCTGGCCCATGCTTACAGTTATCAAGGGTATAAGAACTTGTCAGAGATTTGGGATGCATGACCAGGCTTAAAAAGGCCCTGGTGGTCGTTAGCCTAGTAAACACCTATGACCCTATGAACTTATATGTCCTCCATGGCTGTTGGAGTCCCCTTTTGGATAAGGTAGAACCACTTTTCTCAGTCTTGGAAGAAGGTGTATGGAATACCTGTCTGCCTAGCCAGGCTATGATGCCTATCCCTAGGGAGGTTTTGCCTGTCAGAAGTATGTCTACTTCTTTAGAAAATTCTGTCAAAAAAGAAGCAAAATGTAATACATTTAACTTCACCTGTCTCTGTTACTTTAGACAGGAGTGATCTATAGGGCTTAGCTCAGGGTTTAGTTCTGGCTCTTGACACTACTAATTGTATTTTTGTTAAGGAAAAAGGGGATTATTCACTGGCAGAGGATGTCCAAGATTTTCAACACTATTGTGAGAGGACAAATTCTGGTTTCTCTCCTCAGGTTTCTGATTCTGCGGATGAGGATGAGGAAAATGTTGTTTTTTACAGTCTCTTGGAAGGATTTTCTTTTTTCCTGAAATTATATTAATAATGAGTCAGTGGTTTCAATGGAAACATGATGAATTCATCCCCCACCAGGGCAAACATTTATTTCTTCCCAGAAATCTGAACCTCAGTTTCTCTCTTTGGCAACAGATATTTTCAGACAGATAGGTTCTGATACAAAGGACAATGGGAATCACTCCCTCCTTTTCAGGGGATTCATTTTCATCTGTCAGATTAAGCGTCCCTTTTCCCTACTGTCATTCAGCATCTGGTAACTCAGGGGCGATAGAAGATGACCCATCTTCTCGGTTAGGAGAAGGCTTTTAATCAGGAATGTTTCTGCTGCCAAAGAAAGAAGCTTCCTTGAGACCAGTCCTGCATCTTTCCATTTTAAACCAGTTTGTTTCAGTTTCAGAGTTCAAAATCTTCTCTTTTCATGACCTTTTATCACTTATTCTCCATTTAAGTTTTTGATGACCCTAGTCTTAAAAATGCTTATCATCAGAATTCAAATGTTTCTTAATGTTTTCTGTGTCTGGATCACACTTTCAGTTTTCTGCATTATCTTTTGCTCCAATGGTATTTACAAAATATCTAGCTTCAGTGATAGCCTACTACTGATTTGAAGATATTCATATTTTTTCCTTATTTAGATGGCTTGCTTATCTTTACTGTCTTTTTCAAAGTGCCAGGAATCACCCGAGTGAGAGATTTCCTGCAATATCTAAAATTATTGTTTGACTCCTTCTTACAGGATTATTTTCCTGGGGTGTCTGCTAGATACCTCAGTTTAACAAGACTTTCTTTCACAGGAAAAAGTAGATCTATATCTATATTTATTCCTGAGGTTTTCCAGTCAAACAAGTCTCAGCAAGAGTGTTTCTTGGGATACTAGAATTCATGGCATCTGTGATTATCATGATTCCTCTAGCTAGACTCCACAAGTGAAAAATTCAGTGTTACCTAAAATCAGTATGGTCCCAGCATCAACATTCTCTGACATTCTAGATTTATGTTTCGAGGTTTGTGAGTAGGGGACTTCTTTGGTGGAGATACCAATTTTAATTGAATCCAGGTCTTCCATTTTACCTTCAAGCTTTAGCACAGTTAGTAACTACAGATGCCTCTGCCTTTGACTGGAGAGCAGTGTCTATGGGGATAAAAATGCAGTGTTTGGAATGAAAAAAGACAGACCATAATAAAAGATAAAAGAGATGGCAGTCATATATCAGTCATATATCCTCTCAGCCTGTCAGTCATCTGTGATCCACAGGACCATTACAAGTGATTTCAAATAATAGTACAGTATTGTGGTATGTAAACATACAGGGGTATCCAGATCTTACTGTCTGTGCAGACTAGCCATGGTAGGCTGGGATACGGCTTTTCAACGCAATTTCATTCTAGGGGCTTCTTACATCCCATCAGTGCAAATTTTTATGGTAGATAAGTTGAGCAGGACTAGGAGACACCCTCATGAATGAAAATGGAATCAAGGGGGCTGCTATGAATTGATCCATCTGTGGGAACATCTCAGATAACTTTTTTGCTTCCAGTGGGGAACATCTTGGATATCTTTTTTTCTTCTAGTCACAGTCAGCTGGCAAAATTATTTCTCAGGACTCCATGAAAAAAGACCAGGAAAAAGAATGCCTTTTTTTTTTCTTGGACAGGAAAGTTCCTTTATGATTTCTGAAGATTCAAAAGGACTCTGCAAACATCATTGTGGTGACTTCCTTCTGGCCTTGGTAACAGTGGTTCTCCATTCTTTTGGAAATGGCTAAGGGCAGTTACTACACGCTTCCTCTCATACTGGACCTACTCACACAAGACATGGGACGTTTGATACATCCCAATGCCAAATAACTGCAACCAGCTTTGTGGATGATAGTCTTAATATCTTTTAGGCAACTGTTTTATGGGGACATGCAGTAGGTAATAAAGGAGCCAAGAAAACCTACTAGTAGGAAATCATGCATTAACAAAATTATCTTCCAGATGATGCCAAGGCAGGAACCAGGACCCTTTTAAGGATAGTGTTTCTTTCATTCCTCAATATTTGTTTGAGTTATTATCTTCTGGATTTTCTTACTCCTCCATCAAGGTACATTTGTTGGCCATTCCAGCATTTGTGCCCATGGATCCCCCTCTTTCAATACAATCTCATGTAAAAATGTTTTTGAAAGGGATGTTATATACCCAGCCTCCCAGAAAACAAGCTCCTTCTTGGGATCTTAATTTTATCTTGGAAAAGTTAACGCTTTCTCCATTTGATCAGCTCATCAAGCAGTCTTGCTGATCGCTCTGACTTCTGCAAGGAAGACTGTCTGATTTGGAAGCTTTTACGGTGGGTCAACCTTAGCTCATTTTACACAAAAATAACGAATCCTACTGAAGTAGTGGATGAGGGGGGGTCAGTACAAACTGAAGAAATAGATGAGGAAAAATCAGTACACACTGCACATTTACATCTCTGTAAAGCATTCAGTGTCATTCCCTATGTAACTCGGTGGATAGAAAACTGTCTGACAAATAGATCCCTGGAAAGTAGGCTGGGTAGGTGGCTCATTCTTCTCCAAAATACCTGTCTCCAATGGTGTACCCCAGGGCTCTGTCCTTTGACCATTTCTCTTTGACATTTACTTCTCAGAGGTCAAAGGCAATGTTGAAGGCTTATGACTGACCAAGTTTGCTGATGACTGTAAACTAGGTGTCATTATTAACTCTTCATAGGTTCATAGGTGTGTACTAGTCTAATGGCCCTGGAGCCTTTACAAGCCTAGCCCAGAGGATTACCCTGACATTGTGTCACCCAACCTTAGTTCCCAGTGCCTCTGTCGTGTAAAGCTACTGGAGTGATCCCTGGGGTGAATTTTCTATTTCCCATCCACTCATCAAGATTTCTCTTGAAGAGGGCCAGTGAAGTGCTCTGCTTGACATGTATGGGAAGTCTATTCCTTAGCATGGGCAGTCTCTGGGTTATGAACCTTTCCCTCCAGCATGTTCTGTTGATTGTGGTAATGAGGTTGAGGTCTCTGGAACATGTGGTGCGGAGGGATTGGGAGTTCCTTAGATGTAGAATTACTAACAGAGCTGGGTGTCAGACATGGCTTTGTAAGTCAAGCAGAGATCACCTCTAAGTAGGTGATATGAGACAGAGAATAGTTGGAGTTTTTTGAGTCTGTCCATATAGGACAAATGTTTAAGGTCTAGGATCCTCTTTGTGAGGTACTTTTGTGGCCTGTCCAGTTGGCCAGTTCACTCTGTAGTTCATCTAGAACACAGCCAGGGATATTGTCAGGTCCCATAGAAGCTGTATTTTTGGCTTTGGACAGTGCTGTTTTAACCTGTGCAGCAGTAATACTGGGTACCTGGCAATCTACTGGTATTGTGACTGGTCCCTTGGGGGTGGTGGTGAGAGGGGTAAAGTTGGCACTGAATCTGTCGGCCAGTATATTGGCAATATCTGTTGGCTCGGTATAGGAGGTACCATTGTGCAGTAGCTCAGAGCATATCTGGTTATTGCCGTGGAGATTCTTTACATAACTATAGAAGACCTTGTGGTTGTCTTTACTATCTGCTGCAATTTTGTTTTTATTGCTAGCTATAGAGGATTTGATGAGGGATCTCAACTTTTTTTGAAGCTGATAAGGGAGTTTTCCAGTCTTGGGACTTCACCTTATTCTGCATCAGTTTCCTCCTCCTGTTGTAGAGTTTGTTTATGGCAGGGGACCACCATATTGGCTTCCTGTTTTTGGAGGAGAGGATCTTGGTTCTGTTGGGTATGGCGAGATCCATGCATTTGTGTACATATTCATATTGTGCATTGGTGTATGATTTGGCTGTCACACAACTATTCTCCATTTGCATGGGCACCATGAAGTTAGCCAGCTTTGTTTTTAGGAGCCCAAAGTTAGCTTTGGAGAAGTTTTTCATGGTGGTTACCTTTGTGGGGGTGGTGGGAGGGATGTGGATTTCCAAGGTGATTAGTTTGTGGTCGGATCTAACCAGAGAGGAGCTGACTATTGGTGTAGAGCAATGGTCGCCTATGTTAGTAATGACCAGGTCAAGGATGTTGCTACCTCTAGTGGGGGTAAGAATGAGCTTGTCCAGGGCATTGGAATTAATGAATTCTAGGAAACGTTGGGCAAGTGTATTGGTACATGAGTAGTTCTCCCAGTTAATGGAGGGGTAGTTGAAGTCTCCCAGTATGAGAGTGTTAGGTTGGACCCTAATATTCTCCAGGGTGCTTAGGAATGTGGAGTGTGAGTCTTGCGACATGGTTGGGGACCTATAGCAGGCTATGACCTGAATCACTCTCTTACACAGTTAGCTGCACCTGAAGTATCTCAGATGTGTTATGTTGGGCTACCAGTCTGGAGGTGTCTGCATCCTTTATGAATATGGATACACCACTGCCTTTGGAGCTTCGGTCCAAGTTCTGGAGCCGAAAGGTGTGGAATGAGTTATAGCCTGGTAGTGCAGGGTGCTTTCTGCTGCCTTGAACCAGGTCTCTGTTATGGCACAAATGTCAATGTTCTCCATTTTAGGGAGTGCTTCAAGCAAGTGCATTTTGAAGTATAGACTTCTTGCATTGAGCAGCATGACCCTCAGATTGCATTTTTTTGTAGCTGTTACAGTGGTAATTCAGATGACACTTTCCCAAACAAGTAACTGGTCTCAAAGCCATGCACTAAAATTAAATGCAAAAAGATGTATAATAGTGTTCTTTGGCAAGCATAATGTTCCTTGCAACTGTAACATTGATAGTAGACCTCTGAAAATCAATCCAGTAGTTAGGGACCTAGGCACCTATGTTGACAGTGAACTATCCTTCTTTCACCATTTATCCACTACTGTAAGAAACTATTTTTTAGTTTGTAACTTATTAGTAAGGATGTGCCCCTGCATTACCAGGCTATAATTCATACCACACCTTTTGGCCACCTAACCCGGACCGAATAACTAAAGGTGGAGTCGTATCCATATTCATTAAGGATATCTACATCTCCAAGCTAGTTGCTCAGCATAATGCATCCGAGATTATCCAAGTTCAACTAACTCTGGGCAAGACTGCAATCCAGATTGTAGCTTGCTACAGACCCCCCACCATGCCCCAGGATTCCTACTCCTCTTTTCTTGATACACTGGAAAATATTAGGGTACAACCCAACACCCTAATAATGGGTGATTTCAACTACCCCACCATTAACTGGGAAAATTACTCATGTACCAACTTTTTTGCTCAATGTTTTCTGGAATTCATCAATTCCAACACCTTGAGTCAACTTATCCACACCCCCGCCAGGGGCAGCAATATCCTGGACCTGGTCATCACCAACATGGGCGACCGGTGTTCCACATCAGAGGTCAATTCCTCGTTGGTCAGATCCGACCACAAGCTAATCACCCTAGACATCCACATCCCACTACCCCCCCCCCCCCCAATTAGGAAAACAACTGTAAAAGATTTCTCCAAAGCCAACTTCATGCTTCTTAAGACAGAAGTGGCAAACTTCATGAAACCTATGCAGATGGACAATAGAGGTATGACTGCTAAATCTTACACAAATGCACTTTATAAGCACTTACACGAGTGCATGGATCATGCTATCCCTAACATAACCAAGATGCTATCCTCCAAAAAAAGGAAGCCAATCTGGTGGTCTGCCATAAACAAACTCTACAACAGAAGAAAGAAACTGTTGCAAAAAAGAGTAAAATCCCATGATTGGAGGAACTCCCTGGTCAGCCTCAGTAAGAAGCTGAGATCCCTCATAAAATCCTCAAAAGCTAGTTATGAAAACAAAATCGCTACTGATTCTAAAGACAACCACAAAGCATTCTATAGCTATGTCAAGAATCTTAATGGCAACACTCAGATCTGCTCTGAGTTACAGCACAATGACACTAAATATACAGAACCAACTGATATTGCCAACATCCTGGCAGATAGTTTCAGTGCTAACTTTACCCCTCTCTCGCCCCCTAAAGGACCCATCTCTATACCGGAAGAATGCAAAGTTCCTGTAATCACGGCTGCACAGGCAAAAACCTTACTCTCCAAAGCCAAGAGCACAGCATCCATGGGACCTGACAACATCTCAGGCTGCCTTCTACATGAACTACAGAATGAACTGGCACCCCACCTAAGTACCATGTTCAATCATAGCCTCACCTCAGGCTTTGTGCTCATTGAATGGCGCCCCATGATGGTTATCCCACTCCACAAAGGGGGAGTCATGACAGACCCCAGGAACTACCACCCCATCAGCCTGACGAGCCTGCTCTGCAAGGCCATGGAACGTATCATCATGGAATTCATAAACAAAGACATTGGAGATCTCCAAACTCTGGACCCCACACAGTTCGGGTTTGTAAAAGGCAGATCATGTCTCCTAAACCTGATAGACTTCTTTGAAGCAGTCACCAAAGCCATAGATGAGGGTAAGGTGGTTCACACAGCCTATCTAGATCTCACCAAGGCGCTCAATACCATCCCCCACTCCAGAATTATAGATAAACTCACTAAACTAGGTATAAATCCCTATGTCACAAGATAGGTTGCCAAATGGCTTACTGACAGAACCCACACTTTGAAAGTAGCAGACTCCAAATCGGACTTCAGACCAGTGATAAGTGGAGTACCACAGGGTTCAGTCCTGGGTCCTCTCCTGTTTGGTATCTACTTCTCTGAAGTACAGGCTAATGCAGAAGGGTTTTGGCTAACTAAGTTCACAGATGACTGCAAGCTAGGAGCCATAATCGAAACTCCTAATGATGTGGACATCCTACAAAAGGGCCTCACTGAGACAGATGCCTGGTGTCAAAGCCATGGTCTCAAGCACAATGCCAAAAAGTGGATTGTCACCCCTTTGGTAAAAACTCTGTACCCATGAACTACAACATAGACGGTAGTATACTTAACACCGAAAGTCCCCGGTCCCCCTCTGAGGATGTCTCATTTTCAGACATCCTGGAAATCCTCAAGCAGAGAGGTGTCTGGAAATCCCTTTCCCCTTCTGAAGATGAGTCTATGTACCTGGAAGCATTTGGTTCCCAACCCTCCACCTCTTGGGTGTCTCCGCTCTTTGACCCACTGCTAGGTGTAGTAAGTCAAAAGGCATGGAGCTCTCCAGAATCGATGGAACCAGTTCCACAGAGCCCGATTAAGTTTATCACTGTACCAGATGACAAACCTTTCCTGACTATGATGCTATGGTGGTTGCGGCAGCCACAAAGAAGGAATTAGCAGAAACTTCTTCTTCTGTCCATTTGCCGAACAAGGAGTCCCATATAATGGACAGATATGGGACGTGTGTCTTTTCTTCAGTGGCCTTTACCCTTAGATCACTGAATTATTTGTCCCATTTTACTCATCTCTGGAAGGATCTCCTGAAAGAGCTAGGAGATACCCTACAGGATCCTATAGCTGCAGGAGCTGCCGACAGAGTGGCTTCTCAGCTTGCGACCTTATTTTCTGCAGTTAACTCCTCCATGCGTCTTATCTCCTATGCAACCAATGGTGCAAGCAGGGCAGCAGGCACAGGAGTCACCTTACAGAGACATTCCTAGATGCTCCTTTGTCAGTTTGCCAAACCCTTCAAGCCCTCCTTTGCCAATGCCCCATTTGATGGCTCGTCATTGTTCGGTCCCAAGGTAAAAGAGACTCTCACCAGGTGTGAGCAAGACAGCAAAACTCTCTCTGCCATGAGAGTATGTTTTTCTGCACCTACTAGATCTTATCCCAAAGGTCAAAAAGGTGGGAAAATATGGTTCTGTAAATCCCAGGGAGCTTTGCCTGATGCACGTGGTGACTTTTCCCCCAGGGGCAGACGGGGAAACAATAATATGAGATGCTGCCCTCGTGGCAGAGGGGGTCTGCAAAGTCAGGACAACAGAGATACAGTCTCTGGTAGGCCCTTCCATTGCTCCTGAAAGGAGGCCTGCCTGTCCACCTCTGGAGGCAGTCAGGGGCAGATTGTCACTGTACCCAGAAGCCTGGCAAACTATCACAAAAGACACATGGGTACAGTCGGTAATATCCAGGGATACAGTATTCCTTTCTCCATGCCACCTCTTCCCAGAAAACAAAAATCCATCCCAGATGTGCCACCCAATCTAAGGGAACAAGCAACCATAGAAGTTCAAAGGTTGCTAGAAAAATGAGTCATCTAAGAAGTTCCCGGAGACCAAATTGGATCCGGAACTTACTCAAGGTTCTTTTTAGTTCCAAAGAAAAGAGGGGACTGGAGGCCCATTTTGGATCTCAGCAGACTCAGCAAGTCTGTCAAGAAGACAAAGTTCTGGATGGTGACACTGCAGTCCATACTCCCCTTTTTGGGAAAGGACAATTGGATGTGCTCCATCGATCTCCAGGATGCGTACTACCATATCAAGATGGACAGGTGATCCAGGAGATATCTACGCTTCCAGCTGGGAGACAGTCACTACCAGTTCAGAGCTCTGCCCTTTGGTCTCACCACAGCCTCCAGGGTGTTCACCAAATGCATGGCAATAGCCACAGCTCATCTGAGGTGTCTAGGATTCTGGGTGTCTCCATATTTAGATCACTGGCTCCTTACCGCCACCACCAGGCATCGACTAACCGAGGCAAGGGATAACACAATTCGCCTCTGCTCACAGCTAGGCAGCGCTATTAACTATGAAAATTCTGCCTTGTTGCCCTGTCAATATATTGCATTTATAGGGCAGATTTAGATATAAAAGACATGATAGCAAAATTGCCTCAGGACAGGGTGTCTGCCATTCAGCATCAGGTTTCAATCTTAATCGAGAGAAAAAAGATTCAGGCAAGATTTGTTCTCAAAGTCTTGGGCTCAACGGCAGCAGCAATAACACTAGTTCCCTTGGGACGCTTCCACATGAGGATATTACAGTGGCTCCTATTTGCTCAGTGGTCCATATAAGATCTACCCATGTCACATAAAATTCTCATCATGGAGACCTGCAAGAAGCACCTAAAATGGTGGCTTCAGTCTACGCAGGTGACAATAGGCAGACCATTCATCCTCCCCCAGCCATTAGCCACAGTGACCATGGATGCTTCCCAGATAGGATGGGGGGACATTATCTGGGACAGACTGTTCAAGGAACTTGGCAACAACATGAGTACCACTTGCACATCAATGTCCTAGAGATAAGAGAGGTGTTCCTGACGTTGCATGCACTACATGGCTCTCTACCTACAGGGACAATCGCAATTCAAATGGACAACATGTCAGTAGTGTGGTACATCAACAAGCAAGGCGGAACCAGATCCTGCCCCTTGTGTCGAGAGGCTCTGAGTATGGCAGTGAGCAATGTCTTTCCAATGCTTTCTGACTGCGATGCACATTCCAGGGAAATCCAACGTGATAGCAGACAAGCTAAGCAGGGCTATCCTTATGCCTCACGAGTGATCCCTGAAGCAGGATATTGTGAACCAAATTTTTTGCAAGTGGGGCCAGCCTTGCTGTGACCTTTTTGTCACCTCCATCAATACCAAATGCAGCAGCTATTTTGCCCTAGTCCCCCCACCGGTACAGTCACCCAGGGATGCACTTGTTCACGATTGGCCCACGGGACTTCTTTATGCTTTTCCCCCATTCTCTAACACCCAAAGTTCTTCAGAAAGCAAAATTGTTCGGCTGCAAACTAATACTCATTGCCCCTTAATGGCCTCATCAAATATAGTTCCCCTTTTTATGGCCCCATCTCCAGGAGGAGCCTTGGATCCTGGACCCAGTTCCAGATCTTCTGGTGCATCAGTCAGGTACACTCCATCCTTCCATACAGACCCTCAAGCTCACAGCTTGGTTCCTCCAATTCCCATCTTAGCCAGGCTTCCTCACATCTCCCCAGCAGTGCAACATATTTTAATTTCCTCTCACAAGTCCTCAACAGGAAAACTTTATACTAGCAAATTTAAGTGGTTTACTTGTTGGGCAACCACAAATAATATTGACCCTTTTACTGCACCTTTTTCAAAGATCCTCAAATTTCTCACTGAAACATTTAACCAAGGAGCAGTAGCAGCAACTATCCAACTTCAGCTGGCTGCTATTTCCAATTTTCATGTGGGAGAAATGGGTTCTAATGTTATGTCCCACAAGTTATGCAAAGCTTTCCTAAAAGGTACTATCCTCTTGAGACCCCCAATAAGAGAACCACCTCCTCCTTGGGATCTAAATTTAGTCCTAACTGCCTTGATTCTTCCTCCTTTCGAACTGGCTAATACTTGTTCTCTGAAATTCTTGACTTGGAAAACTATTTTCTTGACTGCCTACTCTTCAGGTAGGAGAGTATCAGAATTACAAGCTCTATCCATTCATCTCCCTTACTTAATTTTTCACAAAGATAGGGTTTCTCTCAGAACCAACCCCTCCTTCCTACCTAAAGTTTGCTCAGAGTTCAATCTGACTCAATCAATAGAACTATCTTTATTCTTCCCTAATCATGGCAACAAGGCAGAATATAAACTCCACCAACTGGATATTCATAGACAGTTACGTTTTTACTTGCACAGGACACAAGAATTCAGACAATCTGACCAATTGTTTGTATTCTTTGCAGAAAAGAGAAAAGGAACTTCACTCTCAAAAGTAACTTTATCATGATGGCTTTCAGACACCATCACTTATGTCTATAATTCACAGAACAAGCAGCTGCCAGGATAAATTCAGGGACAATCAACTAGGGCCTTGTCTACCTCTACTGCCTTTCAGGCCAGACTGCTTTTAGACTCAATTTGTTCGGCAGCTACGTGAGTTAATCCCCATACCTTCATCACTCATTACAAAGTAGATGCAGCCTCCCGGAACAGGGCATCCTTTGGTTCCACAGTCCTGAAGAGTCTATTCCACTGAGCCACCCAAGAAGAAGGTGCTGGGGACGTGGTCCCAACCAGCAAGAAGGAAAGTGAGATAGGGAACAAAACATAAAGAAGTTATGTACTCACCATAATGTTCCATGTTTGTTGTCCTTGATTTAGCCTTCCTTCTTGCATCCTACCCTCCTTTCCCCCTCCTGGAGATGGAGAGATTAAGAGGAATTATCCATCATTTGGCTAGATAAAAAAAAAAAAAAAAATATATATATATATATATATATATATATATATATATATATATATATACATATATGTATAGTTTATATATATGTCTGTCTATATTTGCACATTATAGTCTAGTGTCATGGGTTATCACAACTGAGATCTGGGTAACTCTCGATAAGCATGTTGGGATAGGGTCTAGCCTCAAGCCAGTGGAAGCTCTGGAGCTTTAGAATGCGGCCGAGTCAGAGCCGATTGGCTCCGAACCCATCCAGCAAGAAGGAAGGCACGATCAAGGACAACACACATGGAACGTTATGGTGAGTACATAACTTCTTTTTATCACCAGTGGAGCTAACCTTGCTGTGATCTTTTTGCCTCTCCTCTAAACAACAAGTGCAGAACTTACTTTGGCCTAATCCCCCCTCAGGGGGAGTCAGCCAGTGGCACTCTTCGCCACGATTGGTCTCCTGGTCTATTTTATGCCTTTCTCCCAATTCCTCTCATTTCACAGTTCCTGAAGAAAGCCAGAAGGACAGAAAATCCAATACTCATTGCCCCCTTCAGGCCTTGACAAGTTTAGTTTCCCTTCCTGTGGCCTCATTTAATTCAGAAACCATAGATTCTGGACCCAGTTCCAGATCTGCTGTCTCACCTGGAGGGCATGGTGCATCTGAATCTCCAAAACCTCAAGCTCACTGCGTGGCTTCTCCAGGTCCCATGATTGGCAGGCATCCTTCTCTTCCCTCACCTGTCTGACAAATTATTATCGCTCATCACAAATCATCTACAAGGAGATTATACCAAAGTAAATTGGGGAAATTTGTTAGATGGGCTCTAGATAATGAGATCCTTATTCCTGTCCGATCCACAAAGTATTAGATTTTCTGGGTTCACTTTACCAGTCAGGTTCCTCTGCTTCAACAATTAAAGTGCACCTAGCTACAATTTAAAATTTTCATATAGGACTGGAGGGTGCCCCTTTAATGCTACACAAACTGTGTAAAGCATTCCTAAAAGGTCTCCTAATGCTAAGACCTCTATTTAAAGAACCTCTTCCCCCTTGGGATCTAACTGTGGTTCTTCAGGACCTGACTAGGAACCCCTTTGAACCATCAGCAACCTGTGACTTAAAACATCTGTGTTGGAAAACCTTATTTTTGGTGGCTATCACTTCTGCCAGAAGATTTTCAGAACTTCAGACCCTATCATGTGAATCTCCATACTTAATTTTTCATAAAGATAGAGTTGCACTTCAAACTAATCCTTCCTTTCTGCCCAAGGTTGTATCCAAGACCAATATTAATCAGACTCTACAGTTATCATTTTTTTTCCCAAATTTTTCAAGCAATGGAGAATATGCTCTCCAATTACTTGACATGCACAGACAACTACATTTGTATCTTCACAGGACTAAAGGATTTACAAAATCAAACAGACTTTTTATAACATTTTCTTCTCTCCATCTAGGTAATCCAGTTTCTAAGGTTACCTTGGCCAAATGGCTCAGAGACTGCATCACATTCATTTATCATTCTAAAGGATTCCAGCTCCCAAAAACAGTTCAAGCCCATTCTGCAAGAGTAGTAGCTATTTCTACAGTCTTTCATGCCAAAGCTTCTTTAGATGACATTTGTACAGCAGCCACTTGGTCTTCTCAACATGCCTTTATCACTCATTACAAATTGGATCAGGTCTCAAGGGGATGAGCATCCTTTGGCTCTATGGTGCTCAGGAATATTCTTCCGTGAGACCTCCCAAGGCTAAAGTAGCTGGGGACATCATCAGATAAAGAAGTTATGTCTTACCATAACGTTCCATCTGTGTTGTCCATCTTAACCAATCCTTGACATCCCCACTCTCCGTCACCTATCCTGAGACTCTTAGTAGACTGAATTTAGCCCTTGGCTAGCTTCCCTTTAAAGACTCATATTTGGTCTCAATTAATCTAATTATCATGTATCCATGACCTTTCACGTCTGACTGCCAGTCCTTGGCAAACTTGATCTGAGGTAATCTCCTCTATGATGTTTGTCAAGATACTGGCTTCGTATTATGAAAGGATGGTTGATATTAATTTAACTGAGGTGAAAACCTTTTGTGAGGAATGCAAAAAGTATGAGTCCCTACCCATGTATGCAGTCTCTGTAAATAAACTATCCAAAGAATTGGCCACTTATGAAAAACAGACCCGCGAAAGAAAAATTAAGAAATTTAATAGGGACATTACTGATTATCAAAGGGGTCGTCCGTTTGAATCTTTCAGATCAGTTAGATTTACAGACACCAATCGGGAGACAGCAAACAATAGGCCCAGAAAGAGACCTAGATCCATCCTTAAGACCAATGATAGGTCTTTCATCAGTACATCAGGGGAAGAATACTCCTATATGGATAACGATAGTGTTAGTTATAGGAAATCGCCTAGCCGTAAGAAATCCAATGCATCACACCCTTTAGACATGGAAGGAGGCGGCGGGGAGGCCGCAAACACAAGCATGGGTATAAGAATAAATTCTGTGGAAGGGTTGATACAGACACTTCTGAAATAACTGATAATGTTTATCGGAATGTGCTAAATTTATCTGATGTAATACTTTCAAATGAACAAGAACAACTACTTAATAAAGGTCTTGGATTTGTACCTGGAGTTTTCTCTGAAGAGTATAATATAGTTACTGACGTGTTATCTTTTTGTCATAATTTAAACCTTAAACTATTTTTTTCAGATAAAACTTCTCAAAGGTCCAAAGAATTCAGATTCCACAAATCTGAATTCCAACTACACATGAATAAGCATGTTTCTATTTTTCTTCAATCTGTAAAGAAAGATACTAATGCTTTTTTCAAGCATTCAATGTAATGTATCAACATGCATTTAAAATTTCTTGTTCTAGACCAGGTCACCCAGGATCCCAGAGGAGGGGACTGGGAGACTCGTCTAGAGCACAAAGAACTTTTATGGCAATTGAAATTAAATGCAGTAAGACCTCCAGGTCTAAATGACAGCATCAGTATAGCAAGTGCACTACAACTTAACAGGGAGAAATTATGAATAAACGAAAAACTGTTTTAAAAATGTCAGGTAATTAACAGGCAGTTAGTTAATGATGAATTTTTACTCTACGTTATTAACTGTCAACCAGAAGTATATGTTTTTACTATAAGGATTTACACTAAGAATATTTAAAGTATACATATTTTTTAATATTTGTTTTTAGCATTTGCATTTTAAAGCATTGTTATTTAACATATTACATGAATTATTAGCGGTTTGCATAAACTACTTATATGTATTTATTTTTACAAGATTTTTTTGATACACATGAATTTACTAAGGTATTTAGATAGTTTTTAAAACAATGTGTTTTGTAGCATTATTGACTTGTAGGGAGCACAAGCACTTTAAAAATACCTTAAAAATGCTTTAAAAATATTCTAAAAATACCCTAGGAAATTTTTAAACTTTGAATTAATTATCACAATTAATGTTAGGAGTGGTCAATTAAGTGGTCACATGATTTATGTATGATGATATAAAATGGTTTTATTTTTGACTGAGTAGTATCTTGATAAAGCCTGGTAGGAACCAGGCGAAAGCGCTTGATTAATTTTTCTGTTCTTATTTATTAAAGTTATTTAACTTCAATTTATTTCTGGTTGTACTACACTCGTAATTCCTGGACTGAGTGTTTTCACCTGTGGAGCTGCTTTTTACTTGTTTTTTGTGTTCGTTTTTAAGTTAGTTGGATTTATACCATTTTAAATCATAAAGAAAAATATTGGATCATTAATCTTTGGGCATTATTTCCTCCAGGTCTTAATGATCATTTGTAAAAGTTTTGGAGATGTTATGAATATTTGGTTACTTCACTAGCTGTTGGTAGCTGTGGGTACATATTCTTTTGAGGCCTGAATATGTTCACAAACAGTATAAGCGTATGCATACATTTATAATTAGTTGAACATGTTTTCTGATTAATTATCAAATACATCAGGCTATTTCATTTGGTATGTAGTCATTTTACATTATATGTAAAATTAGAAAACTTTATAGGACATATGTACTTTTTGATAACATGTTCATATACGGTATGTCACACTAATATATATATATATATATATATATATATATATATATATATATATATATATATATATATATATATTTCTTTTGTGATATATATATATATATATATGTTTTCCTATATACTTCAGTATTTATATTTTATGTTTTCTGATATTCTATGCTTTGCATGGTATTTATGGGATCTGCTCTTCTATGTAGAGTTATATTTGGCAGTAATGATGTATTTTTGATTAATGCTTATATAAAATTGTATATTTGTCTGTTATACATTTTTCTACCATTTCACTACTTCTTTATGTTATGTATTAGTATGTTTTATATACGTTATCATCCATATTGTCATGTAAATTTGGATGTTTCTAACGTGACAATGTGCTTCAGCTATCATGTTGGGCTATAGCATGTTTTCCATTGGTTGGGGATGTGTATAAATAGTCACTACTCCTATTGGGGGAAGAACTCTATTCACTGATGAAGGCTGGGTAGCTGAAACCGGTTTGAACATGAATACAAAATGTTGTATATGAATACAGAATAAATATTTAATTGTTTACGTCAGATTTCAGTGTCTTAGTATTGCGATTGCTGGCCGTTGGTGTTTGGGTAATCTCCTTGAAGAGCATTATGAGTAGAGCCTGGCTCAAGAGTTTGGAGTGTGCAAGCTGAAGTAAACAACTGTCTCAGTCCTGAGGTTCGGAACCGGACCCACTGTCAAGGATTGGTGAAGACCGACAACACAGATATAACATTATGGTAAGACATAACTTCTTTTTTACTGGGAAAGTCCAACTGGGACTGTGCCCATTTTCAGTAGAGGCCCAGGGAGAAACGCTCCAGATGCACTGGGCAGCAAACTTCATAGTAATGCATGACTAGGTTACTAAAGATCCTCTAGAGTCAATAGCCTAGTAAGAACCTATGAACCTGTTTGTGCCTAAAGTAGTATCCAAATTTATTTTTTTAATTAAATGCCTTTATTAAATTATCACTTAAAACACAGGCATACATACATTAATAGAAAATAAAATAAAACATATAACATTTTTTTTAATTTACATACATTAAGTTTAATATTTATTTATTATATCCATAGTCAGTATTATTTAACCCATTCAAGTGCAATATTAGACAAATAACTTAGGAGGTATTGTTTAATTTGCAGTGTGTTTTGTATTACTTAAGTAGGGTAGTTAATTTAATTGTGGGGAGGGTATTATTTTCATATATGAGTGTTGGTAAATGTCTCTGCTCTTTCTTGTGTGCATTGGGAGTGGTATTGCATTTGTTAGTTATGTTTATCCCTCTACTTGTATGTGTTGTTTCACTTTCCTTTGTAATCTCAAGAATTGAGCTGATGCATGAAATTTCATTTAGGCTACACTTGTGTAGTTCTAAACGACAATAAAGTTTACTTTGACTTTGAGTAAATATGTTTCTTTTATAACAACTGTCATTCAGTACAGCTTTACATAAAGAGATAAGTTCCTGTCTTCCCTTAAACCTCACTCCTGCTGTACATTATTCTGCATGTATTGGCCCCACAAATTCCATCTGTTTCTCTGTAATTTGCTCCTTCCCTTTTCTAAAGATCCTTCTTCCATTTCTTTTGTATCTTTTACAATATTTAATACTTCAAATACAGATGATTTAAGTTTTGGTTTCCATTTTCTAGTAATTGCTTTTGTGGCAGCCAACAGAATTAAACTTAATAAGGCCTTGATACGTCTGGGCAATTCAGATCCCGTGTCCCTGCTCAAAAGAGTCATTTTCTTAATTACAACCATTTGCTCCCCCAAGGTGTGTAATTTGCTTTGAACCAAGCTATCTATCTCCCTGTCTTTTTTCCAGAAACAAAAAACATGGGAAGAATGGTCCTCCATACTCTGGAAGTCAACAGACAACTCAAGATATTTTCTTGACAGAACTAAAACTTTCAGAAACTCTGATCAGTTATTCATTTCTTGTGAAAGCAAGAAATAAGGACAACTTGTGTCAAAGAAGACTGTCTAAATTGTTGTCTTATGCTGTTACCTTTTGTTGTACTCACTACAGCTTGGCAGGGTCAAGGCTCCTCCTACCCGTGCCTTGGCTTCATCTGTGGCTTTTTGAAAGGGTTCAATTCTAGAAGTATTCTACAAGCAGCAAATTGGTCCTCTGTGCATACCTTTACAAAGCTCTACAAACTAGATTCCTTCCTCAGCAGTAGGACATACTTTTCTAGAACTATTCTCTAGGAGCTGCTGGACCCTCGGCCTTCCTTGTCCTCCCAGCCAGTTTAAACTACGACAGTTTACCCATATAGCTAAGTTAATGTAGCAGTTATCAAATGATGGACATAGTACAGTTGTCTAAGTAAACATACCATAACAGTACATATTTGAATGATCACTGCTGCAGTAGCTACTTCTTTCTTCCATCCCCATTTTTGCACGTTTTTGTTGTCAGGGCAAGGACCATTATTTCTGTTTTTCTAGCATTTACCTTTTCAGAGCTCAAGCCTCCCTCCCGGTTGGCACAAACGTTCTGAAGTTCTTGGCACTCAACCCACTCATTTTCTTCATATTGGCTCAAGATGGTTAATAGTTTGTACATGTGGAAGGTGCCCTCAAGCTTTAGAAGATGGCTGGCTGTTATATCCGTAGCACCCTACAATTCATATAGCTAAGGCTACTGTAGCAGTCACTATTTGGAACATCTTCTGTTATTGTACATTTACTTAAATACCTGCACTTTTTCTGACATTTTTTGCCATCATTGTTTATTGCATGTATATATTTATGCTTTTGTCAGACCTTCTATTATAAATATTTGTATTGCTGCCTTATTACTGTCAGACTAGTATCACATTATAAACATAAAAACATTTCACCCAGGCAAAACTGATATCCAGTAATCTGTTCCTGAAAACTTGTATTATATATAAAACCTTGTTAAAATTCACAACTTGGCAAGATGCAGAAACACATGCATGCATTTGCGCGCACACACACACACACACACACACACACACACACACACTTACTCACATGGTGGCTGTGCAATCATGGCATGTAAAACTGGAAAATATGTTAAATGATTTAAAATAGTCACAAATGTATGCAAACATAGTTTCAGAAAAATACATCTGAAGTCATCTTTCAGTGCACTAATTCAGACAACAGATGTCTCTCAACAGAGGCAGACAGGCAATGACCCGAGAATGATGCAGTTCCTTCGTAATACCACCAGAAATGTAATGCAGTGCAAAAACTGGTATTACCATTATATACAGAGTATTCAAACATATGCAGTACATTTCTGGTTTATGTATCCACTTCCAGTGGGATGAAACAAGATCACTACGTGTATGCCTGTAAACTCATCAGACTTCATAAGTATAGTTAAACGGATATTTTACTTCATAAAGTCATTATTAACTTCACTGTATAAAGATATGTTAAAGGCTTGTAAGATAATTCACATTTTCTACCCTGTAGTGTCCGTGTAGTGTAGTGTCCATATTACAAGCACTACACAGTGTGCTGTTTGTAATGAAAGAGACAGGGAGTCAGTGATGCAGAAGGAGACATGCTTATTCACTTTGTGTATTGACTTTTAGATTACATTATTAAACCCAAAGAAACATATAAATACAGAGGTCAAAATTAGCAGAAAATATTGTTTTATATCACATATATAGCACACATTATTTCTTATGGGTGGCTCCATATCACAGCAGTTATTGTTATTGCCTCACTGCAAGAGATTATCCAGTCTGATTCTTGTCTGGAGGGCTTTCTGTGCACAATCTACATGTACTTCTGTGTTCATGTAGTTTTTCTCCGGGTGCTCCAATTTCCTCCCATATTCTAAATACATGCATTAAGTAGATTGTACACCTTAAACTGGCTGAAGGTGTGAGTGCATATGTGTGAGTGGTATATAAGAACAATCTCAGTAGGGCTAGCTATCAGGCAGTGTGATCAGTGGCTCTAGACAACGGTCATTGTGGATGTGAGACCTCAACTCCAGGTGCAAAAATGGCTACACGTGGTTATGGATGGATTTTTGCTTATAGCACCTGGATGAATGACTGGCTAAATATGTTCAGTTTATTATAAAATTAGATTTGTAAAATGCACAACGAGTACAACAGCATAGCTGGTTGACACTTGCAACCCAATCAGCTTGCATACGGTATCCCGTAACTGTTCAGAAAAGTAGTCGATCATACCATTCAGTTACTTAAATGGTAAGCAATTTACAGCATTACTTCCCAACAGGATGTGCATATAAGTACCCAGACTAGGTTGGTATGCAGGACTTTAGTGGGCAAAGTGAACAGGGAACAAGGAAGGAGAGGGGACTGTAGGTAAGGCAAGAAGTAAGAAGTGCAAATTTGCTGGAGAATAATCCATTAAGGTCAGCATAATATAAGAAAGTCAAAGTAAGAAAGATTATATGTGTAGTGAAGGAAAGATGGAGATATGCAGTGACACAGCTGAGGAAGTCTTAGAACAGATATGTGGGTTCAGCCATTAGTCTGGGAAACATAGGGACCAGTGACGATATTGATAGTTTACAGATGTTCTAGGTAAAGTTTAAATGTCCCAAGATTAGGTTCAGCTGAAGAGGAAAGGCAAAGGTATTCAGAAGCAAAGCTTATAATCAGCCCAGGAGGGATGAAAATAGCAGAGATAATGAGACTGATTTTCTGGTACTTACCTATCGGCCTAGGTGGAAATAGATTGCAAACACTTGCAGAGAATATTCAGAAAATATCTGTACTATTTACCTTAGAGATGAAAGATGATGTTACTTATTTATGGAAGTAGTTGGTCAAGAAACCAAACCGAGATTAGAGTTTCAAATTCAGAAAAGTTATTGCATGGTGTACAAGAGGTTTACAAGTGGTGTGCCCTCTCCACAGTTGTGCTTGAAGCTAATGAATCATTCCAGAGGAGAGGAGTATTCAAATTAGCATATGTCTCTTCCCTGGAATATGCTGAATAAGCCATGTACTGTCCCCGGGAACAGTCTGTGAGAAGTCATTTATGCTGCCAAGCGTAAATTAACATGGCCACCTCTGACCACTTCTGTTAATGAACATTGCCTCTGTGGTAGAGGTAAGAGTCAGAAAGTTTAGCAGTCAGGTAGAGTTGAGGTATGTGTGTGTGTGCATGCATGCGTGTGTGTTTGAGCGTGTGTGCGCATGTATGTGTGTGTGTGTGTGTGTGTGTGTGTGTGTGTGTGTGTGTGTGTGTGTGTGTGTGTGTGTGTGTGTGTGTGTGTTTGTATTTATGTATGTATGTGTATGTGCATGTGCATGCAGTGTGGGTTGGGTGGGCTGCCACACCTCTACACTCTCCTACACTAATGAACAGTTCCTTCAACATAATGGCATTAGGGGACAACTAGCCACTAAAGGAGCTCTGTTTAATCTCATGCTTTAATTCCACTTAAATATAATAGAATCTGGGAAACACTAGCCACCAGGGAGAATTCTTTACTACCATACCTTAATGGTATGTAAATATTGGTCAGGAGGGAACACTAGACACTGGGGATTACTCTTAACATTGTGCTTTAGTGTCACTTAACAAAGACATGGGTTGGGGGGATAAATACTAGACGCCAGGGATTACGCTTACATTGTGTCTTAAGATAACTCATAAAAAAAGATTCTCTGCATCCCCCACCTTGGGAATTACTCCTCTGCACCACCTCTTGACACCAGGGATATCATGGAGTAATATTTAAAACTCAGTAAACAAACAAACAAACAAAAAAAATAAATACAATGCTGTGGAGGGGGACAAGCCTTCAGACCCTGCAAGCCTGACACCCAGAACACCAGTGGCATTAACCTACTACACTAACCAAGTAGTTAGTGTGGCAAGTTTTTATTTAAAATATAATGAAGATCTTGGGCATTATTCAAGGCCTGCAATAGTTCTTGGCTAAGTGGAAGAGGGACAGGGCACATATAAGCTTACCTCTTAACCTCATAGCACAAGAAATTTACATAGATCTCAAATGAATGGGAGGGGGGGTATATGCACTAAGTTAAGGACAGACTGTAATTATTCCACTTGTAAATTTAAAAAGTCATTAGAATAACATTGTTTAGCCTTTGCATGCATTTAATGGAATCATGTCTACTTACCGAAGGTAGTTTCGATGACAGTAAAAAGTTTTAAAACGTCTCACCGAAACTACCTTCAGCAAAAAATAGGAAAGGACTTTTTTGCAGGGAGGAAGTGCCCCCTACACCTGCCACATGCCACAAACGCGTATATACCAACTCAAAAGTCACATAACACTGGTGAAAAAGGTAGACTCCACTGCTGGTGAAATTAGTTTCGTTAAACACCGTTCTCACATTTTATGCTCAGAAAAACTGAAACTAACTTTGCCAATTTAACACAATAACTGTTTACTGAAGGATATAAAGTATGAACCTCTAATGTCTGGTATTAATGACTGACTGTAGTCATCAATGATTTACAAGGATAGGAAAAAAAATAGGAAAAATGGAGACATCAGGGATGTTCTGAAGCACAGGAGCAGGTATGGAGTATGCGGTGTGTGTGTGCTTTTGTGAGTGTGTGTGCGCGCGCATGTGTTTGTGCTTCTGTGAGTGTATGTGTGCACCTGCGCGTGTGTGTGTTTGTATCTTTTACTGTGTATATCATGTGTTTGGGAGAGTGAATGGGGGTGCCTGTGATAACATGATATATCAGTTGCCCTTGTTAACTACCGTACGAAGTACTCACAGTAGTTAACAGCAATTCAAAGACATGCAAATTATCTGGTAATAAGGTATTTCCTCATTGTGGCTAATGCTTGTCTGAATATAATAAGACTGCATTGTGAAAACATGACATTAGTACCACAGCCCTTAAAAATAGCACCAGAGTTTTTTCTGAATTCTCAGGCTATGTTGTTTGTGGGGAATAAGAAAAGCCATGTTGGAGGAAATGGGGAAACACTTATGTAAGATAAAATTACGAAGTGTCAAGTGTTGATAGGCAAGCAGAAGTATCACAACCTGGACTGTCACAAAAAGTAGAAACTGTAAGAGTTGGCAAAGCTAGTAGTTAAAAGAGAAATTCCTCAGGTCATGACTCCAAGAAAATATGTAGTTCAACAACTGTCCCAAAAGGAAGAGTCAGTGTCTGGGGAGAACAGTCCTGTCAGATATTCCAGATACGGTGGGGTACTGAAGAATCCAGTAATGATATATAAAGACTAAAAAGTTCCATTTTTTATCTTTTGAATGGGTACAAAATATCTTATTTTGATTTTTAAAAGCCCATGACATGCTTATAGAAAAGTTTAAGCTCAGTCTCAGTGTCTGTTTTGTGTACTGAGTATTCTGATGAATGTTCAAATAAGGCAAACACAGAGAGCATGTCTGGATAAACCCACGTATCTTTTGAGAGCTTCTGCCTAGTTGTCAGACTGGATCCCCTTTTGCCTGTTTAGTTGTCTACTCAAATGCACAGCTTGCAGTCTTCACCTACATATCCTTCTTACTTTTCTAGGGCCCTACACTGTGGTATTGCACGGAATGCTTTGTTAAAATCTATAGTGGTCATATCCACAGGGGTACCTCTGTTCATGTCCATGGCAACAAGACATAAACTTGGGTCAGGCTAGTTTGACAGGATCTTCATATTCTGAATTCATGTTGAAATTCATTAAACCTCTTATTTTGCCCACAGAATCATTGTAAGCCTTTTTAAAATGCCATTTATATCATTCTGTTACCGTAGATGTTTATCTTGTTGACACAAGCTATCTTGGGTTGCTGCTCTCTCTATCTTTGTCGATGGGCAACAAAATGGATTGCTACTGTTGCCCTGAGACCATTCTGCCCTAATGGACCTGTTGAATAGTTCTGTCAGGAATCCTTTAAAAACCTCAGAAGCGATTTTGAGATCTCTTAGTGGATCTCATTTGGTCCTTGTACTAGGCTGCAGTGCTCTTTTCTTCTCCTCAGCTAGTAGTTGTTTATATGCCCATCCTTCTTTACCGATGTCTTACTTTCCCCAGTTTTATGTCTTTATTTATTTGGTGAACATTGATGCAAAATATAAATTTACATTTTGGCTGCTCATCATCATAATCATCCTCAACCTCCTTTTTCCCATTATTGCATGGTGTCAGGGTAGTGTAGTAACTATGACTTCTTTGTATTCAGTGGCATGCTCCTGCCTTCTTCAACAGTCATGCCTGCCTGTCTCAGGTCTTCTCTCATGCAGTTCATCCATCTCTTGGCTGGATGTTCTTATGTCTTTTTGCTACTTTCTTGTCTCTCTCTCAAATCTGCCTTCCCAAATTATCTTAGTTCTTGCATGTGACTAAACCACTGTAATTTGTTTTCATTGATCTTTTCTGTTACAGAGTTTACTTTGGCTTCTGCTCTGATGTCTTCATTTCTTCATCTGTCATACAGTGTGCTTCCTACTACTGATCTCAGACACTCTCAGCTGCTCTGTCCTCACTGTGCATGTTTCTGTGCCATACAGAAGCACTGGATGCACTTTTGTTTTATACATCTTACTTTTCAACTTCCTTTTGCATTCTTCTGTCACACATTATCCCTGACCCTCTGTACTTGTTGGTCGTAGTAACTCTGATTGTAGCTTTGATCTCCTTATTTAGACTTTTCTTTTCCTCAACCACACTGCCCAAGAACTTTAAAGCTGTTTACCTGTTTCACTACTCAGTTTTATGCAATGTACCATCAGTTTTGCTTTCCAGTCCCCTATCATTTGCTGGAGTCCATGTTCAGAGTTTGCTTGTACTGTGACATTGTCTGCATACAGCAGCTTTGTTGATCTGTCCCCCCACCCCCGATCTGTATGCTGATATAATCCATTACCATTAAGAACAAAGGTGGGCTAAGAGCTGATGTTAGTTCTGTTGAGGCAGCGCACCATCACAGGACAGGTCCTATCAGTCACTGATGTTAGTTCTGTCGAGGCAGGGCACCATCCAAGGACAGGTCCTATCAGTCACTGATGTTAGTTCTGTCGAGGTAGGGCACCATCACAAGTCAGGTCATATCAGTCATTGATGTTAGTTCTGTCGAGGCAGAGCACTGTCACAGGACAGGTCCTATCAGTCACTGATGTTAGTTCTGTTGAGGCAGGGCACTATCACAGGACAGGTCCTATGAGTCACAAATGTTCGTTCTGTAGAGGCAGAGCACCATCACAGGACAGGTCCTATGAGTCACTGATGTTAGTTCTGTCAAGGCAGGGCACCATCACAGGACAGGTCCTATCAGTCACTGATGTTAGTTCTGTTGAGACAGGGCACCATCACAGGACAGGTCCTAACAGTCACTGATGTTAGTTCTGTCGAGGCAGGGCACCATCACAGGACAGGTCCTATGAGTCACAGATGTTAGTTCTGTCAAGGCAGGGCACCATCACAGGACAGGTCCTATCAGTCACTCATGTTAGTTCTATCGAGGCAGGGACCATCACAGGACAGGTCCTATCAGTCACTGATGTTAGTTCTGTCGAGGCAGGGACCATCACAGGACAGGTCCTATCAGTCACTGATGTTAGTTCTGTTGAGGCAGGGACCATCACAGGACAGGTCCTATGAGTCACAGATGTTAGTTCTGTAGAGGCAGGGCACCATTACAGAACAGGTCCTATGAGTCACTGATGTTAGTTCTGTCAAGGCAGGGACCATCACAGGACAGGTCCTATGAGTCACAGATGTTAGTTCTGTTGAGGCAGGGCACCATCACAGGACAGGTCCTATGAGTCACTGATGTTAGTTCTGTCAAGGCAGGGCACCATCACAGGACAGGTCCCATCAGTCACCGATGTTAGTTCTGTCAAGGCAGGGCACCATCACAGGACAGGTCCTATCAGTCACCGATGTTAGTTCTGTCGAGGCAGGGACCATCACAGGACAGGTCCTATCAGTCACTGATGTTAGTTCTGTCGAGGCAGGGCACCATCACAGTACAGGTCCTATGAGTCACAGATGTTAGTTCTGTCAAGGCAGGGCACCATCACAGGACAGGTCCTATTAGTCACTGATGTTAGTTCTGTCGAGGCAGGGCACCATCACAGGACAGGTCCTATGAGTCACTGATGTTTATCAGTTCATCATTTCACTAATTACCATTTGGCTGAACATTAGTATCACCATGTCCACTGAAATTGTAACAAATGAGTAAGAACATCAGCAGGAAGGTATTGTTGGCTTTTTTTGTCAGTGGGAGTTTTTACAGTACATTTCTTAAGTAAATAATAAAAAAAATCCAGAAAAGTGTGGTCACATAGGTGAAGATGCATGTAAAGACTTTTTTGTTGCAAAATAGGAGTGAAAAACATAAGCATAATCTTTCATTTTATTTTTTATTGTATCCCCAGGATTGGTCCACTAACTCTTCTTACTTCATCTAATTGACACATTCATTCTTTTGTCAGGTTGAGAGCCGTAAGTCCCATTTGTTCCTCAGCAGAGGAGAGTCAGGTAATACGGAGTGTAACTGTCTGCATATCCTGGGAGGTGTCCTATCCCATTCCTTCGGCATTCTGCAAGTTCTGCTATAGCTGCTTTAGAATGTTTAAATAATGGATTTGCTCATGCGCATCCTCCTGACCAAGTAACATACTTCTTGAAGTGCTGACATGTTATGTTCTTCATGCTGCCAGTGATACACCTGCATTCCTGTGGGTGCTACCAGTGCAGTGTGCCAAGCTGCTTGCCAGCCCCAAGACAGGTGAGTGGGCATTGGCTTCTCGCTCCCATCCTCCCCCACTTGATCCCTCTAGCTCCCATAAAAATAACAGTATTCTTGAGAGATGCAAGTAAATCAATAAATAAATGAAATGAAAGTCATCTGTAATAACAGAGCAGTGAAGGAAACTGAAGTATTAAAGTAAATGGGCAGAGGGTATTATAGACATTCCTGTCATTTCTGCAACCCGTTTTGGGAGATGAGGCGCAGAGCTGCACAGCAATGAAAGTAATAAAATCAGAGACCATAACCCAGCTACAGTTATCTTTGTTAAAGTAAGAGACAAGATCAGTCTTAAATAATGATTATCTATGATTATATAAAAACAAAGTACTGTCTGCGTTGAAAATCACAGCTTAGAACTGACTCTATGTACAAAGCTCTGTAAAAGAACCTTATCTTTAGTATTTCCTGTAACTGGAGCTGTATTAAAGCGAGTAACTGAAAATAAAACACCAAATGAGAATTTGCTAGTCTCAAGAGAACTAACATCAGCTTATAGCTAATTTCTAAGCCAAAAGCTGGGACAGCACAGCATATGGTATAAATAATGGATCCTGATTGCAAAAAAAATATATAAAATAATATGGAAAACATCTTGAGGCATTAGTTGATAAATCCCTGTAGACCATGCACAGTCCAAATAATAATCCTAGAAAAAGTGATTCAGTGACTTGGAAATGCACTGCTGAAGTAAGGCCAGAACAGGAACAGCACACAGAAATTCCCTCCAGAGTATAACAAAATCAAGAAAATATTTAGAGATACAGACTGATAAATCCAAATAGGTTAGGCACACTCCAGATATTAGTATTCTGAAAAAAACATATGCTGTAACTATGTAAGTATCTGGACAGTGAACAACTTGAAGCTCAATAAACACATAACAACAAGCCTATTTAGTTGCTATCTAATCAAATAACAACATAAGTGGCCTAATTTTAATCCTGGTCTGCTGCTTCACTTTAATCAGGGATTAAATGGCACACCCCAACTCTCTTAATGGAGTTACATAAATATCCCCATAAAACAAGTGATAAAAGCAGACGAGAGCATTTTTTTTTGCAAAGACAAACATATCCAGATATATATATATATATATATATATATATATATATATATATATATATATATATATATATGGGTTCCATACACTAGATCAAATTTTCACTAATTCGAAATAGTGCATGGAATGCTCACTGTAGCGAAAGTGCACTTAATCGAAAGTGCACTTACGCGAAGTTCAGTACAACGAACGGGTGTTGCACTGAACTTCCATGCAGTACTCACGGACCTTAGGGTTAGGGCATGAGTCATAGTAAGGGGATAGCCCGTAGGGATATCCCCTTACCATGAACCGTGCCCTAACCCTATGGTCTGTGATGACTGCAGCACAGTGAAGGACATAGCAATGTCCTCCACTATGGTGCAATAGTCACGAACCTTAGGGTTAGGGCATGGGTTAGGATAAGGGGATAGCTTTACTAACTATCCCCTTACCCTAACCCGTGCCCTAACCCTAAGATCCGTGACTATCACACCATAGTGGAGGACATAGCTTGTTTTTTATGTCCTCCACTGTGCTGCGGTGTTTTCGTGAAGTGCACTTATGCAAAAGTTCACTTTGTTAAAGTGAACATTCACAGAAGTGAGACTTCCTATTACTAGTTTGAAGTAGTGAACTTTCGCTCTTGTAATAGGAATCCATATATATATATATATATATATATATATATATATATATGTGTATATATATATATATATATATATATATATATATATATATATATATATATATATATATATATGTGTGTATATATATATATATATATATATATATATATATATATACACATATATATATATATATATATATATATATATATATATATATATATATATATATATATATAGATTCACTTCATAATCTCAAAATACTGAAACATCAAATTTCAGTATCTCAAAACTATGGAACCGAATCCACAAAACACCGAAACTACAAAACCCCAAGCCCAAAACCGCAAAATTCAAAACACCGAACAAACCGCATACACTACACCATACATACACCACAACACCCACATCACAACATAAACAAACAAAAACTGCACACATACACAACTCATACACACATAAGCAGGGGGGCAAGCCCCACCTGCACCCCCCACCCCCTACTTATATATATTAACTCCGAGATCGCACAAACAGGAAACAAAAGCAAACTCACACACGCACATTCTCCAGTCCCTCACACACGCATCAAACATATCATCACACTCAAACATGCTCTAACCCCCTCTCAAATCCATTACAAAACACTCACTTACCTAACAAAACACCTAGAGCTACACACGGCACCGTGCATCATAAACACACAATCCCGAACATCACGTAGCATAAAGCCATAACCACGAATTTGAGATATTCGATTTCACAATTATGAACTTTTGCTATTTTAAACATTTGGATTTATAGTCTCAAGATACTGAAATTCGACATTTCAGTATTTCAATATTGTAAACGGCTCATATATATATATATATATATATATATATATATATATATATATATATATATATATATATATACATATATGTGGATGCATAATTAAATGTCACATTATAAGTTGCTGGTCTCTTGAAATTAAACCTCAGGAAAGCTACTGCATCACTAGAAAAAAGTAGAGCCCTACTTCCTAACAGCTATCATTGCACTCCCACTCAAAATTGCAACCTAGAATGTAATCATCATCTCATACACTAAACTTCCAACTGTGTGCTTATATTACACTCATGATGGGTATACAGGAAAGCTGCGGGCTCAGTTCTGTGCTAGGTAGGAGTCCTCAGTAGATACGTGACTAAGCACTGAATTAACTGTCATTAAAGGCAGTACCTGAAAAAAAAGGGTCAACACTTCTGTAATTAAAATAGAACAACAACACTCCATTCTCATACCTCTGCATGTTTAACTCTATTAATGCTAAGATTTTACAGCCTTGTAGAGTAACAACAAACTTCTTTAACCCTTCTATTTCATAATCCTCCCCATTAAAGCTCTCTTTGTGTGTGAGATATAAATTGATGAAACTAGTTTAATGATCGCTCCTATGTTGGCAGAACACTACACAGTGATTAGCAGAGAACCCATCTCCAACTGCTTGCAGCCACCATTTAGCGTTTCAATGGCATCATAGTCTTGTACACCAAATATTAAGCGGTTCCAGTAAAACACTGACTACATACTTATATTGCACTTCTTTTAGGAAACATCCCAAATCCTCTCTGGAACTTCGACCCAGGAAGGCAAAGAAAGATGCTTTTACTACAGCCAGCTTTCCAGAACAAGCTCAGTCATCTGCATTAATGTCAGGCAGCACCAAACAACTTAAAAATAAATGAGCAGAGTCAAACAAAATGTAAATGAACATATGCTATAAAAAATTAATTGCGTATAGAAGTACTTCACAGTGATAGATTCTTAAAGATGAAAACCACAGCAGCTAGATGCTGCTGTCTTGGGACTTAAGCTTCAGTTTCATTGGAACTCAGCTAATAGTTTGTTCTACCTTCTCGTGCTAATCTTTCCCATCTCTTTCTGACTGCTCATATAGTGTCTACATTTCCTGTTATTGTTTGTGTTTCTTTCTACTGTCCTGCTGTATTCTTCCAATTTAGCATTCTTCCTTTACTTCCTCCTCTCTTCTTTTCATAGGTTCATAGGTGTGTTCCAGGCTAATGGCCCTGGAGCCTTTACAAGCCTAGCCCATAGAAGTGACGTTAGTTCCCAGTGCCACTATCAAGTAGTGCCACTGGAGTGATCCCCGGGGTGAGTTTTCTATTACCCATCCACTCATCAAGATTTCTCTTGAAGAGGGACAGCGAGGTGCTCTGCTTGACATGTATGGGAAGCGTATTCCAGAGCATGGGCAGTCTCTGGTTGAGAAACCTGTCCCTCCAGAATGTTCGGTTGATTTTGGTAATGAGGTTGAAGTCTCTGGAGCGTGTGGTGAGGAGGAATTGGGATTTCTTTAGTTGTAGCATTTCTAACAGAGCTGTTTCAGACATGGCATTGTAAGTCAAGCAGAGATCGCCTCTAAGTAGGCAATATGAGACAGAGAATAGGTGGAGTCTTCTGAGTCTGTCCTTGTAGTATATGTGTTTAATGCCTAGGATCCTCTTCGTTAGGTACTTCTCTGGCCTCTCTAGCTGCTGCAGGTGTCTAGTGAGGTATATGCCAAATGGGGCATTATACATGTTGATTGGTCTAATGAGGGAAGAGTAGAGAGAGATGATGACTTCTTTCTTCCTGAAAGCAAAACCCTTGATAATGAGATGTGCCACATAGAAGGACTTTCTGACCATAGTGGCAATGTGGTAGTTGAAGGAGAGGTTGCTGTCGACCTGCATCCCAAGATTTCTTATAACGCCTTCAGTGTTCAGTTTGGCAGGCTTTCCCATTTGCCATTTCACTTTTCCTGAAGAGTGTTCACATTCTCTTCATTTTAAATCTTATTTTATTTATTTGTATTTATTTATTTATTGAGATTTGATCATAGGGAAAGTCTGGCTGCACAGGTGCTTATTTTCAGAGGAGGCCTAGGGAGAAAATCTGCAAAGTATTACAAAATCATTTTAGGAACAATACTGTTACAATCTCCAATAATAATACAAAACATCTACAGTTTAAATAATTATACTAAATTAGGCATAATGTGAAAACATTGGTTAAGAAGAGATACAGCTTATATGGCAATGATTTAATAGTTAGAGAAATTTTAGGCAGTTTATAAAAATTAGAGGTAAGTTAGCAAAATACAAACAGGAATTGCAATATGAAGTGAAAGAAACAATGGGGTTATGGTATATTTAGATAGTCGAGGAGGGAAATGATTGAAATAGGAAAGTGAGTGAAGAAGGGGGAGTAAGGAGGTATAAGATATAAACAGGTGCTTGTTCATATTTAGGGATATAGTTTATTCTGGGGTTGAGCAAGAACAGAGCCAGATTTTGGCTAAGACATCTTTCAAAATGGTTTTAAAAGACTAGATGAAGGATAATGACCTGATGGATACAGGTAAGGAGTTCCAGGGCTTAACAACATGGTATGAATATAGACCATGCCCAGCAGATTTGATAGGTTTGTGAACAGAAAGGAGTTTTTAGCCATTGGATCCTAATAACTGATTGGGAACATAGGTGTGTAGAGTGGTATTTAGTGCTGAACAAGCAGTAGGTTGAGGGATAATTTTATAGGTGGTAAGAAGCTGTGTATATGTTAGCTGATTTGGTAGTTCTAACCAGTTTAGGATTTTTAGTGATATACAGTGATGGGTTCTGAAAGGGGTATTTGCTGCTAATGTATCCTTTTATTGTATTGTTTTAAGTTTTGTTTTTTTGTGATGCCTAGAGGTTTGAAAGGATGGGAGCACCATAAAGTAGTTTGGGGAGGAGGTAACTTGTAGCAAGAGTAATTTTAGTTGCATTGGTAAGAGCATTTTTAGCTCTAAAGCATCCCTAGTTTTTGCTGATTTTTTAAATGCAATTTTATATGTGTAGATGAAATTTAAGATTATCATCTACTATCATCCCTAGCTATGAGAAGCGACTTCAGTTGATTTGGGGAAGAAAAAAATATGTTTTCTTCTTTTTTTTTTTTTTTTTTTTGCAACAATTAAGCATGCGTAGTGAGTTGTTAAGTCATGTTTCAGTGTCTGGTAAAGCTTCCTGAGTAATGTGTTGGGAGATGTGCCAGGCTGTCTGATGTTCATGTGAGTGTGAAGTCATCTCTGTATTGTATCTGGGAGGCCTGTAGTATGGATGTGTAGAGGGTGTTGGTGAGAATGCTAAAGAGGAGGGGAACAAGGATAAAGCCTTATGGTACACCGGGGGTGACTATGATGTATGGAGAGAGGGTGGAGTGCCATTTTAATGACTGATAACTATTGAACAAGTAATTTCTGAAACATAGATGGGTGGGTTGAGATAGACATAAGGAGGACATTTGAAGTAGAAGTTTGCTGTGACAAATTGTGCAAAAGGTTTTAGACAAATCTAGAAATAAGGAGGAGACTATTTTACCATTATCTCTAGCTTTATTGACAGTATCTTTAAAGGTTAGAAGTGCAGTATTAGTATTTGTAGGGAATATGAGTTCTTACTGCAGGAGATAGTTTAGCCATTGTTTTTGAATACATTTTACAAGTATTTTGGAGAAGGGGCTACCATTGCTATAGGTCTAAAGTTAGTGATGTTTGTTGAATGTCCTCCTTTGTGTAGGGAGATGGAACTTGAGATTCCTGCATTGACCTATATATAAGGATTAAGGCAGTTTAGGCAATGCTATTGTCTGCTATTTTAAATTGCTTACTTGGAAGGTCATCAGCTGAGAGCATGGTTTAAGGGTGTTTAAGAGTAGTTTTGTATAAGATGTGGGTACAGGTTTGAAAGTGAAAGTAGATATGGAAATATGTGACTGTTGGGCAGGATTGGGATTAAATATTGGGGGATCCTTGGCTAGGGACTCTAGAGGTACATAGGTTCATAGGTGTGTACTAGGCTTACAACCACAAGGGCATTTCTAAGCCTAGACATGCATCCCAAATCTCTGACAAGTTCTAGTACCCTTGGTAAGTGCAAGTAGGGGCTTGGGAGATGAACCATTTATAGGGCTGCCTGTGTCCATTAGAGACAAAGGTGCCAAACCAGAGATGAATTCCTGTTCCTCATTCAGTTGTTCAAGTTGCACTTGAATTGGGTTAAGGAGGAACTGTGCCTCACATAGATGGGGTGCCTGTTCCAGAGAGATAGTCTCTGGGATACATACCTGTCTCTCCAGCAGGTCCTATTTATATCCCAGTCAATGTTTAAGACTTTAGAATGGGTAATTCTGGTGCTGTTTGTTTTGTGGATATGTAGGAGGTCCATCAGAGTGGGGTCTGACAATGTCTTGTATGCCAGGCATAGATCTCCCCTCAACAGCTTGTAGGAGACAGAATACAGGGATAAGGCCTTGAGGCAGTCTGCAAAGGACATGTTACTTATGCCCTATATTTTTTATGAGAGGAACCTCCGTGGACATTCCAGTTATTGGAAGTGCCTCATTATGTACATACCAAAGAGGAAACTGTACTCAATGATAGGTCTGATGAATGCTGAATACAGTGGAACAATGACCTCCTTGGACCTATATGCCATACCTTTGTTTATAAGTTGCACAACATAGAATGGTTGCCTCAGTACTGTCAACACATGATAGTCAAAGTCTAGATTACTGTCTATATGTGTCCACAAGTCCCTGACTGCTGGGTCAGTTCTTACGAGTGTGTTGTCAATATGATAGTTAACAGGGATGGATCACTTCCTGAAAGATACTAGTATGCGTTTATTGTCAGTTAGTTTTAGTCCATGCATCTGACACCAGTTATTTGTCTGTGTTGCCCTTTCTGAAGAACATTTGTGTTGGATTCTATGACTGCTCCTAATTTGCAATCATCTGCAAATTTACTTAGCAAGAGGCCATTTACACTGATCTTGACTTCAGAGAAATAAATGCCCAAAAGGAGTGGTCCCAGGACCAATCCCTTAGGAACTCTGTTTATGATTGGCTTCTTTGTAGAGGTGGACTCCCCAGTTCTAACCTCCTGGGTCTTATCTGCGAGCCAGCTGGCTGTCTGCCAAGTGACGTAAGGGTTTATACCTAACCTACTGAGTCTGTCAACAGTGCCCAAGTGAAGTATTGTGTCAAATGCCTTGGCCAGGTTAAGGCAGGCAGTGTGAATTGTTTTACCCTCATCTATTACTTTGGTGACCTTAAGTCCACTAGGTTGAGTAGGCATGACCTGCCCTTGACAAAACCAAATTAGGTTGGCTCCAGTGTTTAGAGATTTCCTGTGTCATAAACAATCATTTCCATGATAATTTTTTCCATGGCTTTGCATATGAGACTAGTGAGACCTATGGGTCTGTAGTTTCTAGAGTCTGTAGATGGCCCACCTTTGTGCAGAGGAATGACTGTTGCTGTTCTCCATTCATGAGGCATGAGGCCTGTTTGGAGGCTACAGTTAAACAGCAATTCCAGAAGGTCTGATTGGTCATATTTCATACTATTTAGAAGGCACCGTGGAATATTGTCTGGGCCCAGTGATGCTGTGTTCTTGGCCTTAGAGCGAGAATTGAGGACCTGTTCTCTAGTGATAGCAGGGAGGAGTTATATTTGATGATATTCTGTGGAGGGAGGTTGAGGGGGAGAGAGGGGTACAGTTAGAATAGAGGACCTGTTCCCTAGTGATAGCAGGGAGAGTTATATTTTATGATATTCTGTAGGGGGAGGTTGAGGGGGAGAGAGGGGTAAAGTTGGTGCTGAATTTGTCATCCACTAGGTTTGGTATATCTTCTGGCTCAGTGTAGGTGGCTCCATTAACAATGAGTTCTGCAGACAATCGTGTATTGCCTTTGTGGTTGTAGACTTAGCTAAAGAATGCCTTATGGTTGCCCTTGGTCTGGGAGGCCAAACTAACCTCAAATCTGGCTTTGGTAGACTTTATCAGTGTTTTTATTTAGTTTGATGAGAGTGCCTTTATCCTACTGAGTGCTAAACCTCCTAATTTTTACCATGATGTTCGATTTCTTTTATGCAACCTACTGATGTAATTCCACCAGAGTGGCTTGTTTTTTGAGTTAGTTCTATACTTCTTCCTGGTTGTTACAGTCGCCTCTATGTAGCTATTAACATGCTTGTATAGGGTTTCTTTGAACACTTCCGCATAGGCAGCACTGTTCTCAGGGTTTATGGGGACTTGAAATTTTGCCAGGTTATCACTTAAAGAGTATGACGTTAGCCTTAGAGCAATTCCTGAAAAATCCAGGGTGAGCTGGGATTCCAAGTTTTATTTTATTTCAGAGGAGACCATTTTGTGGTCTGACCTTACCAGAGAAGACAATACACTAGGGCATGTGCAGCACTCTCCCATATTAGTGAGGACCAGATCCAGTATGTTTGCACCCCTGGTTGATGTATTGACAATTTGGTCCAGGGAGTTTGTGTTTACAAAATCTAGGAATCTCTGTGCCTGCATGTTTGGTGTTGTATATGATTCACATTTAATAGTGGGGTAATTAAAGTCACCCAGGAATATGGTATTGGGTTGGACGGTGAATGTTTCTAAAGAGTTTAAATACATGTTAAGGGAGACCTATAGCTTGCAAGGAAGTTGTATGAGATTTTGCCTGGGGTGATTTGAACATGGAGAAGCTCAAGTACATTGACCTGTTTGACCAGCATTGAGGTATTTTTATTTTTGATGTAAATTGAGATACATCCACCTTTAGTCCCTGTCTGTGTAGTAGCTGGTCTGAATGTGTGGAAGGCATTATACCCTTGCACTGCTGCTGTGCTATCCATGGATTTAAACCATGTCTCAGTGACCGCACAGACGTCAGCATTTTCTAGGGTTAGGAGAGCTTGTAGGGAGTGGAGTTTTTTTGTTTAGACTCCTAGCATTGAGCAGTAACACCTTTAGAGTTTCTTGGTTTTGATTTGTTATGTTGGAAGTACTTTCACTTTGGCATTGCCTAAAAAAAAGCACTATGGGGAGGACAATGTTTTAGCTAACATTCGAAAGCCTGGAGGGGAGCGGTGCAGACCATGTCTGAGAAAGTAGTGTGGTTTGTTCCTTCCATGCTGACAAATATTGTACCCCCTTAAAATTTCACCAGCAATTTAGCCAATTATTAAAATCTGTCATCTTCTGTTCGTATTGTGGCATCATCCTTGGAGAAGGTAAAATGCTGCTCAGTGCTAGGCTCATACCAGCCAGGGAAACATATTCCAAGAGCTCCATGATGTTTGTCTTCATACAGTCTCAGGAGGTATGTCTCAGGTCATTTACACCCACATGAACCATGACTGAGTCATACTGGTACTTGTGGTCTAATGACCTGAATGCGTACATTATGTGGTGGATTCTGGCCCCTGATCAACAACTGACCGTGACTTTCTCCTTACTCAGCCTGGTGAGAAAGACATCAGTGTGTCTCACAATGGAGTCTCCAATGACCATAATTTTGGCTTGTTTGGTGGCTTGTCTTATGGGCTTAGAAGAAGAGGCTCCATAAGATGTGGCTGTATGAGTTGATGTGGGGGTTGTTTTGAAAGAGTTCATTTGGGGCTGCTGAGGGTATTTGCTGTGTGTACTTCATCTAGGAGTTCTTTGGGGTTTAGGAAGATTGCATTTAGGTGTATCAGCATATGTAGGTCTATGTCTCTGCTTTGATCTGTGTGTAATGGGTACAGCGTGTGCACTACTGACAACCTGATTAACATCAGGAGTGCTTTTATATGAGAGCTTTGCCTTCAGTGACATTGTGTAAATAAATCTCTCACATACTATATCAGTTGGTTTGAGATTCAGCTGGTTGTAAGCAAACATGAGGCAATTTCTATATTGTCTCAGGATGCCCACATCTACCAGGCTGGTAACGGAGATAGTAGGAAAGTTCATATCCATGGCAACAGGCCCTTTTTATTGAATAGACAGTTGTAATGAGAATATAATGTTGGAAGTATCTGACTTGTAACTCTGGCGGCAGTGCTTGTCACTGCAAACTAGTTGCCCTGTGTGCAATGAGCTAGTGGTGAAATTTCAAGGGTGCATTTACAGGAAAAATGGTGACCCAAGGTGTCTGCGTCTATAAAGGGCACTGCCAAACATTTGAGGGGAAACAAATTAGTAGGCTCTGATGATTAATGGATGAAGTATTTAGGGAGATATTCTAAAGTTTAGTTAGACAGCAGCTAATCAAGCAGTATTTACTGAAGAGAAAGAATTGGCTTGTCAAGAATGACAAAGCTAATGAAAAAGGCACTGAGCCATTGTTTTTATGAAATAAGAGTTGAATTGTATTGTAGTTTTGAGTGATGAGTTATTGGGAAAGGGATTAGGGATACATTCTTGGATGGAATGTGAGATTTCTTTAATGGCTGAGCAGAAATTTTTAAGGCTGTTTTTACTATTGTTCTGAATGTTATTATAGTATAGTTGTTCTGGAGCATTCTGAAGTTTTTGAGATACTATGGAGTTTTATATGTTTGTCATTATTTCCATGATTTTTCTCTATCCTGCATGAACATTCTACTCTTTATGGATACCCTAATTGCATTGTTTGTTTTTAGTCTCTGCCTTCTATTAGGTTTAAGGCTATTTATGATATTTAGTTGTATTGAATTAATTTAAAGCATCATCTAAGGGGCTATTTAGGATGTTCCAGTTAATAGATGATAGGGTAGTAATAAATATTTCTGGGTTAAACTTGGACAGGTTGTGCATTGTTTTATAAACACTCTGTTTAAGTGGATGTATGAGATGTGTGGTTGCATAGGTTGGGAGACACTGACAGTCTGACATACTTGTGACGGTGAATTTTCTAGGGTCTGATACTAGGATCCAGTCCAATAAAGCATTTGATGTCTTGCTGTAATGTGTTGGGCTATTAACTAGTTGTGGGAAACTGCTAATGTTCATGCTAGATTTAGGGGAATTAGAGGCTTTGTCCAACAAATTGATATTGAAAGTATTTTTCTTGTTGAATTGTTATGGATATCCAATGCTGGATAACTTCCGGTGTAGCTGTATTACCACCAGGAGGGATGTAAAGGACAATAATACATATTTATTCATATTTGTTTATTTTCATAAAAGTAATAAGAAGCCCTGCTAAAATGAATTTTAGCATTGGTTTGTTGTAGGGGGAAATGTAGTTTTTGGAAAATATTAAGGTAATACTAGCACTTATCCTCTTTATGCAGTCATTGCAGATGATATTATAGCTGGAGGGTATCATTTCAGGTTAATTTAAGCCAAGTTTCAAATATAATGAGAATATCAGGCTTATGTTGGGTTACCAGGCATGTAGTTAGGTAGTTTTATTTCTTATGTTTCTAATATTTATGGTAGCAAACATTAGTTTGCCTGGGTTGTTTAAAGTAGTTTGTGAAAGGAATCCTCTTGATGTTGGTTATGATAGGTGGGGCCAGGATTAGGGTGAATGTCTCCTCCAAGGAGGATTTTAATATATTGGGGTATTACTGATTCTTGTTTTTAGAGAGTATTTTTCTACTTAATTTTATTTTGATTTGAGTTGAAATGGAGTTACTCAGTCTATATTTGGGGAAAGTTGAGGGGCAGCATTAAATAGGTTTGGAGTGATATGTAGAGAGTTTAGGGAGGAAGTATAGATAGCTGGTTGGGACAGAGTTGGAGAGATGTTGAGAGCTATTATTGAGTCATGGTAGAAAGACAGATGGCTGAGTAGGAGAAGAATAGAGGATAAGTTGAGGAGTAACATGATTATGCAAATGGATCTGTATTTTATTGATGGCAGGCAGTAGGGAAGTAGGAATCAAGAAGGAAACAAGGAGACAGTGAAATTAATATACCTTTCCAGGCCCTGTTTTAGTAAAGCAGCTCACTGAGGATGCCCGTTCCTAATGAGCAGCTCCTCATTCTCTAAGACTGTCCCCGTCTCTCCACTCCTACAGTGTCCAGCTTCCCACCCACTTTATGTTGCAAGCAAAACTTAAATCCGTGGGTCTAGTGGTTCTGATGCTGCTCATTTTGTGGATGTGCAAAAGGTACATCAGGGCTGGATCCAACGATGCCTTGTATACCAGGCATAGATCGCTTCTCAGTAACCTATAGGAGACCAAGTATAGAGATAAGGATTTAAGATGATCAATATAGGACAATGTGTTTATAGCCTGTATTCTCCTTGTAAGAAAGCTTTGTGGGCATTACATATTTTGCATATGTCTGGCCAGATACATGCTGAAGGGGGAATTATACTCATTGATGGGTCTGGTAAGGGCTGAATAAAGTGGCATTATGACTTCCTCGGTCCTGGATGCCATATTCTTGCTTATAAGTTGGGCAACATAGAATGATTTTCTTACTACCTTGGCCATAGGTTGGTCAAAGGTCAAATTATTGTCTACATATGTTCCCGGATCCCTAACTACTAGGTCAACTCTTAGGGATGTCTTATCATTAATTAGTCTGGGTGGCCATTTTCCAAAAGACATTATAATGCATTTCTTTCCTTGAGTTTTAATCTGTGACTTTGGCACCAGTCATTTGACTGTGTTAGACACTCTTCTAATCTACAATAATTGTTTCAGCCTATCTTCCTTACATAGTCCTGTTCTTTCCCCCCTGAATCATTTCCCTGATTCCTTGGCATGCTCCCAAGATCCTAGCTTTCTTATTACAGTTGTTAATGGGCAAGAAGAACTATAGCTGTCTCTGTCTTCACAATTCTTATGTCAGTCATTCTAAATTTTGCAGATTGTAGTACAGCTTTCTGAGTGGAACTTTCAAATTAATCTTCTACTAAAATGTGCCTTCCTGACCTTATTTGGTTCTGATCTGTAGTGAAGTGCGTAGAGGTAAGAAGACTTCCAGCTGTGGTAACTATTATAGTTTCTGTCATCAGATATGCACTAATCCTGATTATCATAACTTACTGAGGTTATTAAAATCAAATGGCCATATGATGTAGCTGGTAGAGTAGATTTTGTCAAACGGGTCAATCAGTTCTAGTAACCTGGTCTATGTTAATACTTCTGCCTGTACAAATAAGACTATAACTTAAACAGGACAAGTAACTGAGTCATTATTGAAATTAAATATGCATGGTCAGTGATTCAGTATCATATCCAAGGAGGAGTCTGTTATACAACAAGGGCTCCTCTCATTTTTACATAGTAATGAATTTTTGGCATATCAGAACATAAAGAGTAACAAGTTAGTGGGCTAGCCATGCACATAAACTCTTTCTTCTGGATTTTGGAAAATTGGAACTATAAAAAATGCAGGCTCACAAAGTTTTTTTTTGATAGTCTGAGTAAAGTGGCAGTGGTGCATAATTTAGAACTTTGCTAACTTACAATACTTGGCTTCACGGTTTGATTCACAAATGGGATGTTTTCTTTGTGAAGTCTGCATGCCATCTTGTGTAGCAGTGAATTTTTCCAAATGCTCTGGTTTCCTTCCAAATTCCAAAGACATGCTGTTGATGGATTGGAGACCTGCCAACCTGCCTATAGGTAGTATCCTATCCAGGATTAGTTTCTCTGCCATGTGCCTAATAAGTCCTAGGATACATTTTGGCTCCTTCACAACCCTTAACTGGTATATTCAGGAGACTGAATGAATCTGTGAATAAAAATGAGGAATTTCACCTACTTGCCGGTTCATAAATACATCTGTACTTGACAAAGAATCAAAATACAAAAGGCATCAACAAGCGAAAGCCACAACAAGGGAAGTCTGTGTTACATAAAGACACAAATAAGCTTGATTATTCATCCCGGAAATCAGGCTGTGCATTGTCTGTAGTTTGTTTTTATATTCCAAACAAGGCCCGGAAACTGTGTAGGCTTGCCTGAAATGCAAGAAAAAATGTCTTACACTATCCTCTTTATTAAGTGACACAAATGGGCTCAGCTGTGGCCTTAGTAATAATTTTTTTTTATCAAGGCTTCGGATGTTAGTTGTCTCCATGAAGCCTGTAGAGGTAGCTGAGCATATTAGTGTCTTATTTATTTATTTTATTTTACATTTGTTGACTGTTTCTGACTGTATTAACAATAACCAAAACAACAATACTCTATCCTCAGCACTCTTTATTGACCTATCAAAAGCCTTTGATATGGTCAACCATCAACTTCTCTTGAATATACTTGGTTTTCTCTCACTAGATACACAGGCTTTACAATGGTTTAAATCCTACCTTGAGAATAGGCAACAGGCTGTGCTCTGAGAAAATAATCTATCCTCTCACCTTCCTATTACCCTAGGAGTCCCTCAAGGTTCTATCTTAGGCCCTCTCCTTTTCTCAATTTTCATAAATGATCTCAATCTGATCATTACTCAAGCTACATGTATCCAATATGCTGATGACTCCACACTAATATGCTCAGCTACCTGTACACTTCAACTTCAGGCCATTACCCAAACAGTGCTTAACAACGCAGAAAGATGGTTCTTACAGCATAGCCTCCTCCTGAATCCTAAAAAAAACAAAACTACTACTCTTCACTCCCACACAAAGGTCCCCCCCCCAATTGACTTCACAGTTATATCTAATGATGGCATCATTATATTTCCTGACTCAACAACAATAAAAACAGTAAACAAAACATTAGGCTCCCTCTATAGGATTAAATCCTTCCTTACTCCAACAGCTAGAACAACTATTGCCCTCACCCATCTAATTTCCACCCTCCTATATGCCTGTCCCATCTATACCAACCTATCAAAAAACAACCTTAACAAACTAGCTACCTCCAACAACAATACTGCCAGATTTGCTACTGGTTCCCCATTTAGAACTCACCACTGTCAAAACCTAAAGCAACTAGGATGGCTAGAACTTCATAATCAACTTCAAATTAAACAACTTATTATCGCCCATAAGATCCTCTATCTTCCAAAAAATTCTCCTATACTTACTAGCCTTCTTACCCCCTACAGTAATTTGACAACCCTTCGCTCAGCCAATAAAGTACTGGTATCCACAGTCAAATCCAAAAATAAGGCCGGTGACTCTGTACACCAACACTGTTGGCAAATCCTGGAACCTCCTTCCCAATGAACTCTCATCTCTCTCCTCAGTGAAAATGTTCAAAAAACAACTCAGAGAACACCTTTGTAACCACTGGTTATGCCCATGTAGCAACCCAGACTGATCTTACCACCACTTTCTCTGTAGCCTCCCTACATTACCATTTGCAATTTGATTCCATGCCTCAGACAGTAAACACACCTGTACTTTTTTAGTATTTATAGCAGTTTTATTCACGTAATCTTTTTCTAATTATGTACTTGCTTAGCTAGTAGCAGTAATCTATTTATCACATAAAAACATCCATATAAACATTCTTTATACTTCCTACTACATGCTTCCCTTAAGTTGCTATGCTACTATAAAATAAATGGTATAACTCTCTGCTAAATACTGCTCCTTGAGCTGCTACATTTATTTGTGTATTTTTTTCACCTCTCTTTCTTATTGTGTGCCACTTTAAAATTGTTTGTTGCTCTATCTGCTTCTTATCTTCTGCTACTTTAAAAATATTTGTCTATATAACATATGTATTCTTCAGATTAAAATAGTACTGTACCTTAAGTTGTTACATATTTATTTATCTGTACCTGAAGTAAGTTTTTGCTTATGTAGAGCTTTTCTCCCCGGGCCTCTACTGAAAATAGACATATATCCAGTTAGACTAGCCTGGTCAACAAATGTAAAATAAAATAAAATAAAAATAAATAAAACTCACCTAGGGATGAAGGGTTTGCATATGAATTTTACACAGTTTTTATGAACACACTCCCCCCTTTCTTGTTGCTGACAATATATACATACATTTGGGTCTGACACATTGCAGTGCTCTTGAAAGAGCTCTTTGATCTCTTCTTATTAAGCCTAACAAAGTCAGGCCAGTCTGTGCTCTTATCATAGTATAGTGATTGCTAATGTGGTTTGGATGATCGCTGGTCGACTTTTGCTTTTCTATTGCTGGGCAAATAAGTTCCCTCTGGGGAAAAACCTTCCATGTATTATTTTTAATGTCTAAAATTTACTTTCCTGTTTGGGAAAGTATGTCTTAAACTAGGAATATGTCTCTTTATTGACTGTCACCTGACTTTGCAGTACTTTTAAACAGAAGCCACGTTTGTGTTTGACAGTTTAAAAGTTGATTTAAACATTCTAAAGCTGTTTTTTTCTGAGGAGAAACTATGTTTAAATTACTTTTTGCTTTGGTAAAGTGCTTCTTCTTGTGTTTTTCGTGGGAAAAGTGACTTTATACTACTACTGAAAATTTTACTGGCTTGTGCTGTTTAATTTCCATGGGCAAGAAGCACTATTTTCGGCTTGAGCATGGAATAACCTACCTGTCCCTCTGTCACTCATTCTTGCAGCCAGAAAAAGAAAAAGTTAGCCACCACATCAGGCTAGCAATTTACCTCAGCCACAGGTGAGTAACTCTAATGTGGCCACAACTGGTTCTTCAGACCACTTTTCTTTTTCCTCTATATGCTTCTGGTGTTGCCCATACAGCCACTGTGGACCGGGGGTTAGCTACATCTTGCGTGGCTGTTAGGGTTCCTTCAGTGGCCAAGGAAGAGCCTTGTTTGCCAGTGTTGGGAGAAGGGGCAGGGAAGGTTCCCCTGCATAGCCAGAATGCTATGCCCATTCCTGGGGAAGCTGTTGCTGCCATTAAAACACTGTTTACACTAAATTTCCTGTCAAAAAGAAACAGAACATTAAACTTGTATCTTTTCCTGCTCCACTTTCACTGGACAGGAGAAATTTTATTATATCTGGCTCAGGGTGTTGTACAGGCTATTGGCCTTTTTATCAAGTGGTTTCTGGTAGGAGAAAATGGGATTGCTTGTTTACTGAAGAGATTCAAGAAACTGAACCTGAGGAGGAATGTGATGGGACAGATACAGTTTTATCTCCTCAGAATTCTGATTCAGACTCAGATGAGAGTATGTTACATAAATAGCCCTACCAATGATTCTCTTTCTTTGTGGGTATTTCCAGAATGTGCCAGTGTTTTCAGTGGACAAACACTGAGGTTTTTCAGTCCCTCAGAAAATCCTATAAAGTGTTAGAAATGGAATTCCCAAGGCCTCCTCCCACCCCCCCATTGCTGCCAGCATTGGAGGATCTATTTGTCACAGCCTGCAGTTTCCCTGCTGTACCCAAGAAATTTCTCAGTCTTTCATATTTCTATAGAACAGCATTAGCTTTGGTCAATCCAGCTGCTGCCAAGCATTTTGTGAATTCTAGTCCTTCCTCTTCTCACATGGACGGTAAAACAATTGATAAGTTTGTGAAAAAAGTGCATACTTTTCCAACTGTAAATTTTAGAATTTTAAAATGTCAGGCTCATATGTTAAAGTTTATTCTAACTGTGAAAGTATGAGGAATGCTTTACTTGCAGTTCCTTCCTGTGCAAAACATATCATTCAACATCTTAGTGCAATAAATGTGGACAAAAATAATGTCAGAAACAAACGCTCAAAAATTGGGACATATTTTAAATATTGCTTTACAAACTAGGAATGTTGCTAGAATAAAAGGATTTTGGTTATCATGTATTTTCTGAAGGATATGAAGCCTGAAACTCCAATGCATGTCATTATGTAGCGACTTCAATCTTCTGTGATTTGCCAGAAAACCACAAATTTTATGAAGAACAGCTCAAAAATATGAAACAACAATCTGGACACTAAGCAAAAATCTGGACAGTTGACAAGTATGGTGAGGAAAAATTACTTTGTTTACTTTACCTTCTTCTGTTTTCCAAGTCTCTACTCATTATTTAAAGTATTTATGATCCTGTAGGGCTGTTGCCATTGGTATTGTGTTGAGCTGGTTTGCCTGACTGTCTTCTCAGAACCTGCTAGAGGATGTAAAAATTTGATTTTAAATTCACTTTTGGAGAGACATTTAGTTTTTGGACCCCTGGATGAAGAGTTTATCAAAAATGTGATGAGGCATAAGCTGGTACAGGGAATTTCTCAGATTTTTCAGCCCTCCTTCTCTAAATTCCCAAGGTATTTTCTACTCCATCAATCAGTTATGGCCAGAAACAAAACAAATAGTCTCAGAAAAATGCTAGTAAGCAGACAAATATAATGGCAGGAAGGTTCCAAAAAGAAAGCAGGAACCCACCAGAACAAAGGACAGTCAAATAGGTTAGAATGACTATGTAAATGATTGTATCCTCCCTCCCACCCTGGCAGCCACTCATCCCATCCAGAAAGCCTGAATCTCAGTTTCTCCCTTTGGCAACAGATGGTTTCAGTCAAATGGGTTCTGAGACTGATTCACCACGGTTACAGATGGTAGTGGGAAGAAATCCCTCCTTTCCAGGGAATTATTCCACATCCACCAGACCAAATTCCTCTCTTCCTTCCTGTCCTACAGCACATGCTTTCTCAGGGAATAATAGAAACTGTTCCTCCTCCCCAGAGGTTTTTATTTAAGAATGTTTCTGGTGTCAAAGAAACAAAATGTTTGTAGTCCATTTATGGACCATTCTTTCTTAAACCAGTTTGCGACAGTGCCCATGTTGAAAATGCTTTCACTGTACAATCTCTTAACCTTTCTTCCTCATTTGCATTTTTGATAACCTTAGGTTTAAAGGATGCTTGTCATCACATTCCTATTCATCTAGACTTCACATTATTCCTAAGGTTTATGTGTCTGGATCACATTAAAAGTTCTTTGCCTTACCCTTTGGGTGAGCCACTGCTTCAAGAGTATTTGCAAAGTGTCTAGCTCCATTTATATCACAATGCAGTCTGCAGGGTATCCACATTTTCCATATTTAGATGGCTTGTTTATTTTTGCGGAATCTTTTTCAAAGTGCCAGGAAACTCTCACTTAGGTGAGTGAGCTCTACATCCAGGAGAACATTCCTGAGTCTTTCTTGACTTCATCACACTGGATTGTGTTCCTGTGATGTCTGCTAGACTCCTCAGTACAAAGAGCTTGTTTCCCCAGAAATAAATATATCTATATTTAGATCTATTCCAGTGGTTTTCCACTCAGACTTTGTTCACTGCGAGGGAATACCTCAGGATTCTGAGTTTCATGATATTTATGATTTTCATGAAACCTCTGGCTTGATTCCACATGAGAAAGATAGAATAATATCTGAAGTATTTTTGGTCTCAGCACCAGCACCAACACTCATTATCCTTTCGGATTCCAGTTCTGGGATTTGTCAGAAGAGAAATTACCAGAATGTAGACAACAAATATCTCTGAATCCAGATCTCCTTTTCTTTCCCCTTGCTCCAAATCAGCCAGTCACCACAGATGCCTCGGACTTTGGGGAGCAGTGTCAAGGAGTCTTAATACATTTTAGGCACCTGTTTACTGAGGAATTGCAGCAAGTACTAATGGAGTCAAGAAATCCTGCTACTTGAAAATCATGTATGGAAAAGATTCCTAGTTCTATTTCCACCCCAACATTCGCCTAGTAAAGCAGTGGGTCTGCTGCCACCATATCACAGGCATTTAAACAGTCCAAGCATGTTATACTGTAAATCTCGTGTTACAATTGAAGAAGCAAGGTGTATTTCTTTTCCCTTAATGCCTTCTGTATAATACTTTAAGTGTACGGGTGTACTTAACCACTCGGGGTTTCCGCGGCACTAACAGTTCCCAGTAGGTCTCTCCCATCTAAATTTTAAAGCTGTAAGTTAAGAATCTGCTATTTCAAGGTGGCGCAGTGGTGCAGCGGTTAATGCTGTCACCTCACAGCAAGAAGTTCTCTGGTTCGATTCTCGGCTGGAGTGCATTCTGTGCGGAGTTTGCATGTTCTCCCTGCGTTCGCGTGGGTTTCCTCTGGGTACTCTGGTTTCCTCCCACATTCTAAAGACATGCTTCTGGAGCATTTCTCCCTGGGCCTCCACTGAAAACAGGATCTGTGGAACCTAGTCGGACTTTCCCGGTCAACAAATGTTAAATAAACAAATAAATAAATAAATAAAAGCAGACAATTTGGATAGCTTACTTACTGTTTTTCCTCAGTGAAAAGGGGAATCTGATTGTTTCTGAAAACCTCACGGTCTGGTTGGCCCCGCTGCATTCGCCTCACTTTGCTCGGCTCACTCTGCTCCCCTACCCTGCCCCCATTTCCCACCTGCTCCCTCTATACCTACATTTATTCCAAGCCCTCATCACCTGACCATACCACCTAGCCTCAACCTTCACCAATCACTTACTCAACATCAACTTCAATTACTTACACCACTCCTACTCACAGACAGCACATATTTGATAGACACACCTCCACCCTTCACCCAACCAGCTAAAGAACCACATAACCTCATTCACCTAAATCACCTAACTACCATCACCATAGCATCTCTACCATACAATCATGCTTACAACACCATCATCCCTATCACTAGCACTCATATCACTAACTTTTATCACATCCATACAAGCCTACCTCTACACAATAACACATATCACATAACACACATTTCCACACCCTCACAAACTCACGCAAACTTCTTCATCAGCCCTACAATTCTAAATCTTAATATGACACCTTATTTACACAATATTATGATACCAAGATATAACTCTAGAAAAAACTCACATAGACTCAACCCAGAAATAACAAACATTACAAAGCACATACTGTCATTCATAAAGAAACTACTAACCTCTGGTGATATACACCCTAATCCAGGTCCTCTCAAGATCAAACAGATATCTGACCTGCTGATTCTTAATATCAACATAAGAAGTATCAACAACAAGATATCTGAACTGCATGCATTTATAGCCCACTACACCCCTGACATAATGACAATCACAGAAACATGGTAGCATCCAAAATGAAGACTTCCTCCCCCCAAGTTATAATATCTTAAGATTGGATAGAGTAGACAGAAAAGGAGGTGGGGTAGCCATTCTCTTCAAAAACACACTGAAACTCCAACTCCTCCAGACCACACCACCCAAATTTCAAAATGCTGAAACCCTGTTTACTATCCTTTCCATAAATAACACAAATAAAATCAATATTCTTTGCTACTGTATACCCCCAGGTAACAACTCTCTCATAATAGAAGAAATCCTACACTGGACAAAAGATAACCTACCACAAGAAACTATCCTATTAGGTGACCTAAATACCAACTGGACAACTTGTGAATCCAACAACCCCACTAACCATATTAATCTATATGGGTTTTCTCTCAACTCATTGAAGAGCCCAAGAGAATAGATAGAAAATAAAAAAAAAAAAATCTATTCTTGATTGGACTCTGATCACCTACCCTAAGCAAAACTACCAGGTAGGTTGCCTCCTAGATGGTCTGAGTGACCACCTCCCCATTTTCCTACTGCGCAAACACTCCAACCTACCCAAACCCATCGTTTATAAGCTAATACAAGATGACCGCAACCTTACCCCGCATTACCTCAATACTGTTCTCAGCCACTGTAACTTGGAACCACTACGAAACCTAGGATTAGACCTGGCAGTAGACTACTTTAATACTACTTATATTAATGTTCTTAACAAACTCGCCCCCAGTAGGAAAATGTGAGTGAAAGCTAACTATGCATCTTGGCTAAGTAGGGACACCAGAGCCCTACTAAAAGCCAGAGATAAAGCCTGGAAAATCTGGAAGAGAGAAAACCCCACCAGCACCAAGCAAAACTACCAACAGCTTAGATATCAGGCCAAGGCTGAAGCCAAACAAAATAAACAAAACTACTTCCTCAGTGCCCAAATCAAATACTCAAAAAATCTGCAAACATTCTGGCATTCTATTAACTCCTTACTAAAACCAGACAAAACCACTACCCCAGCTTCAAACTCTACAGATAGTACTTTAGACATAGCCACTCAATTTAACCACCACTTCACAAAATCCATCCTGGCCCTATCAAGTCAGCTAACCAGTCATAGCCCATCACAGACCCAATCCAATCTACCAGAAAGGTTTCCCTCCTTTATCACCTGTCCCCACCTCTACAGTTAAGAAACTCCTTCTAAAACTTAAACCCACCACCCTTGCAACCAATAACTTACCTGCTACTTTCCTAAAAATGGCCACTGACTCTCTATCATACCCCAGCTCCATCCTAATCAACCGCTCCATACAGGAATCCTATATTCCCAAACTTTGGAAAGTATCTTATATTATTCCTCTTCATAAAGGGGGTAACTCCTATGACTTCTCAAACTACTGACCCATTGCCATCTTATGCCCCTATCTAAAATTCTAGAGAAATACATCCACTTGCAAGTCATAAATTCCTGAACACACATCAGCTCCTCTCTACCACACAACATGGCTTCCACCCACATCACAGCACAACCGCTCTTCTTTCCTTCTATAATCTAGTTAACCTCCACAGGAACAACAACAAATGTACATCTGCCATTTTTTGGACCTCTCAAATGCATTCAACATGGTCTCTCATTCCATCCTGCTAGATTCTCTAACCTCAGTATCTCTCACCCCATCTACCATAGCCTGGTTCAGAAGCTACCTATCTGACAGGCAACAATCTGTCCAATGGCAAGGAGCGCTATCCCCTCAACTTCCAACTACCATAGGAGTTCCACAAGACTCAGTACTGGGCCCACTTCTCTTTTCTATTTTCACAAACAGCTGTAATAGCTCAACCCAGCATGCCACACATATTAAATATTCAGATGATTCAGCCCTGATCCGCACAGCCTCATCTCCCACCATTCTACAGCAACTTACCCAGGAAACCTTTAACTCGGTAGAAAAATGGATCTCAGGTATCCGACTAATCCTAAACCCCAATAAGACAAAACTACTAGTATTTTCCCCTAATAAATCAAAAGCTCCCCTCTCCTTCTCCATCACATCTAAAAATGGCACTACCATCTCCCCTTCTGACCACACCAAACTTCTTGGCATTGAAATTGACAATGATCTTCACTTTGATATCCACATCTCCCAAACCATCAAATTGTTTTCACAAAAAAATGGGCACACTATATAGGCACAAAAAATTTCTCTCACATCAAGCAAGAGTCACCTTCTGTCCACACTACTGTACGCAGCACCTATTTTCACCCATATTAGAAAAACTGACCTAGACAAACTAGAATCCTGTTACAATAAGATAGCCAAGTTAGCTACAAACTCCACTTACAGAACACATCACTGTGCTGCACTAAAAGAACTGAAATGGCTTGAGTTACCTCAACTACTTAACTACCACCAGCTAGTTACTGCTTATAACATCCTCAAGTACCCTGAAAAACCCCATCAATATCCAATCTTCTTACCCACTACACTGCAAATAGGCATCTCTGATCTAGTGAAAAATCTCCAGGGCAAACAATACTGCAGGAAAAGCACTCTATTCCCACACCGTTGCTAAAAACTGGAATTCTTTCCCCATTCTCTGACCACTGCCTCTACCATCCCACAATTCAAAAACTCCCTCACATCACATCTACTAAATACCTGGTTATGCCCTTGTATCACTTAGGTTTCATAGGTTTCATAGGTTCATACTAGGCTATCTGCCCGAGGGCATTTACAAGCCTAGCCCATCGTTTTGTGGGGCTTACCACCCCTTTAGTATGGGGAACTATACCCATTATTTTGCTGTGCCTCTGTCTAGCAGTGACACTGAGGTAATCCCTGGTATATCTGGTATCTCCCATCCATTGGTCTCGAGGTTTAAGTCTCCGCCTTGTGGCTCTGATGGATCTAGATTTTTGAGGTGAAGCATATTCATCAAATCTGGGTTTGACATGGCCTTGTATGTTAGGCAAAGGTCACCTCTGAGTTTACTGAATAGAGCTGGAGTTCTTTCAGTCGGGCAGCATAGGACAGATTTTTGAGACCCTTTATCCTTTTGGTGAGGAACTTTGTGGCCTCTCCAGCTGCTGCAAGTGTCGGGTCAGATACATTCAATGGGGCATTGTACTCAATCATTGGTCTGATGAGAGACTATGACCTCCCTTGATCTAGATGAGAATCCCTTCATGATAAGGTGGGCAATGTAGAAGGTCTTCCTAACTACTTTAGCTACATGGGTGTCGAATGACTTAACTTAGCCTTACTCTTCCATCTTCCCCCTTCTCTTTCCAACTTCCAAGCTACTCACTTAAACCCTTTACAGTTCTAAACCCAGCCAGTAACTCTGGCTATTAGTTGCTACTTCTCATAGAGGGCGACTGCTCCTCTCTTTTGTCACAACATTATACACCTGCACATTAAATGTAAATTCCTGACTGTTTCTGCTGGAAAATATCTAACCTTATCCAATATGTTATATATATTTTCAGTGTGTGTCTGGTAAAATGTCTAACTCCATGTTGTATTTTTACATGGTCATTGCACAACACTGTAAACATTTTTATTTCTCCTTTTTTTTGTTGTAACAATCTTCGGAGCTTTTCACCCTGGGCCTCCACTGTAAATGGACCTGGTCCAGTCGGAATTTCCCAGTTAACAAATGTAAAATAAAATAAAATAAATAAATAAATAAAGTTGGTGCCAACAACACATTCAGGGCTAGTGTTTCTTTATTTTTTTCAATGTTTGTTTGAGTTAATTTCTTATGGTCTGTCTTATTCCTCTATTAAGGTTAATTTTTCAGCCATTTCAGCATATCTGCCCATGGATCCCCCTCTTTCAAGGCATTCCCATGTCAAAATGTTTTTGAAAGGGGTATTGCATAAGAGACCTCCAAGAAAACTGGTGGTTCCTCCTTGAGATGTTAATGAGCTGGTTGAACTGAGGTTATTAACATGGAAAACAGTTTTACTTGCTGCTCTGACCTCTGCAAAAAAGAGTATCTGAATTGCAGGTTCTTATGGTGAGGTAACCTTATTTCATTTTCCACAGAGACAGGGTTTACTTGAAAACTTATTCTTCTTTTATTCCTAAAGTGGTATCTGAGTTTACTATACGCTAAACTATCTCCCTGTAGTTTTCCTTGCACCCCAATATTAGGGAGACAGGATACTTCATACCTTGGATGTCCACAGACAATTCTGGTGCTATCTTGATAGAATAAAATCTTACAGCACTTCTGATCAGTTGTTCATTTCTTATGAAGGCAAGAAGGGACAACCTGTGTCAAACCAGACTATTTCCAAATGATTGTCTCTGGCTATAATCTTTTGATATGATGTTGTCAATTTTCATTAGTTTTCAACAGGTGTGTTCTGATCCAATCCTCGGATCCAACTTGGCTGCTTCTACAACTTGTGGATACTGAAAACTCTCGAGCTCCTCCCTTACCAGTAATGCCCTAGTCCCCCTCCATACCTCAGATTTTATTTGCCGCCATTTTATAAGGATGTGGCCATTGTTAGCTCTCGAGCATTGGTGTTAGTTTGTGAATAAAACTAGATATTTATATCTAGCCTTTCTTATTATAATTCTGTAACATTCCTCTCTTACCTTTCTACACTTTTAGTGTAAATTAATATTGCCATTATTGGTATTTTACTTTCTTATTCTATACTCTTGCAGTAGCTTCTACAGTTACCATTGTTGGTAACTTTTCACTTTCTTCCTTTGTTTTTCTTTAAAAAAATTCTTTCCCTTTTCTTATTAATGGGAGTTTTTTTACAGAAGGGCTGAAAACCATTAAGGTTTAAGAAATGTAAGACCTGTTGCCACAAAATTCCTCTATCAGAAACACATGATTCATGTGTGTACTGTCTAGGCCTGGCCCATTTGGATACATCTTATGAAATCCTTGGGCCCTAATGGATCATAAAAATAAATTGATTTTAAAAAGATTACTTTCTATATCTTTTTCTGAGACAATATCTTGGGCCATTCCCCTAAGAAAAAAAAGTCAAAGAAGCGTCCTTCAGACCTTTCTGGATCTTCTGATACTGGCTCAGCTCATACAGCAGAACCTCCTATTAAAGCATCTAACCAATTGGATCCGAAATCAGATCTGAAGGTGAAATCCTCATATCCAACAGCTTCTGATGCAAGATCAATGTTGTTGGATCTGACACACTCAGATCCGAAGAATTTTCTTCGGACCCAATATGCTTCTTTTTTGGATCCAGTACTCTCCTGCCTTCCATTGCCTTTCTTAGAGAGACATCACCATTCCAGGACCTCTTCAGTTGCTTCCTATTCTTGTTCATCCAGAAGTCTGACAAAAGCAGATGTGGGTAGAATGATGATGACATTTCTCTCAGCACAAATTCAATTGGGAGTTTTCCCAGCTCCTATCCAATCAAGTCTGGAGACCTTTATGAGTACTACTCCACCTATTTTAGCTACTTCTCTGATCTGACCTTTGGTGTTGGAGCACTTGGAGCTGAGAATCCCACAGCTGTCTGTGTTGGATCTGAAGATTGTTGTACCTTCCACTCTGATAGCAACTCTGAGTGGACTGGCTATGAGTGTGTCAGAGCTGTAGCATCTTTGCTGGATCCATGGTGTTAGAGTTGACTCAGAAGATGTTGGGGCAATCTGTGCCCTCAGAGCTTCAGCATTAGACAGCTCAACCCTAACCTCTGCCTTGGGTGGACTGTCTTCAGGTCAAAGGGAGCCAACAGTCTGGAAGCATGTCTTCTCACCTTCACTGGCCTCTTTCTTTCCAGGGCATTCTGCTTTTGAGGTAGCGAAGAGAGTTTTTTCTGCTTCTAGAGGAAGGATGATCCCTCCTCCTCGGCTTCTTGTTCCCAAACACATCTGTCTTAATGCCTTAAGCCTCAACATTCTACTCCACAGGGACAGCCAGCCCAAACTCTCTAGGCTACCTAGCAGAGTATACTCATATTTTCTGATAGTTCTCCAGAACATCCCACTGAAGAAGTCCCTAAGAAGTGAAAGTGCAAAAGGAGGCACTTAGACTCTCCTCAAGAGTTGGTCATGGAAGATACTAATTTTGATGAGGGAGAAGGGTCACCAAGATCACCACCTGACAACGTCTCCTTTGGAGACATTGTGGAGATCCTCAAGAAAAAGGGTGGCTGGTCTACTGACAACCCTTCCCAAGAGGAATTGGTATTCCTGGAAGCATTTGGGGCTGGCTCATTTATCTCCGGGGTGACTCCACTCACCAATGAGCTCATTGATTTGATCTCTTGGCGGGCGTAAAAAGATCCTGAATCTGTTGATCCAGTCCCAAAGAGAGCAGATAGGATCCTGGCACCACCCAAAGGTAAGGAATTTTGGAGTAAAGGAGTACCAGTAGATGTCATGGTCATAGCAGCAGCCACAAAAAAAGGAACCCACAGAACAGAGTTCCTCTGTTCATGCTCCTAAAAGGAATCTAGGGCACTGGACAGGTTAGGAAGCATGTAGATGCTTCAGCGACCTTTGCACTTAGGTAACTGAATTATTTGGCACACACCACCAGACTTCAGAGGGATCTGATTAAAGAACTGTCCAAATCCCTCTCTGGGACTATTTCTTCTGAGAGAGAGACATCTGTTGCCTCACAGTTGGCTACCCTACAGTACATTTTAAATTTGTCTGAGGCTCATTTCACATGCAGCTGAAGGCTCCTCAGGGGCAGCGGGTGCAGGAATTTCCATTAGGAGACCTGCCTGGATGCATCTGTGTGATTCTGCAGAGCCCTTCAAGTCCTCCTTTGTCAATGCTTCCTTTGACATAAGTTCTTTGTTTGGCCCCAAAGTTAAAGACACACTATCCAGGTGTGAGCAGGATGATAAGACCCTGTTTGCAGTGGGCATATGTTTTTTGACTTCTCAAAGAACCTTCTTTAGGAATCAATGAGATGGGTAGTAAATGTGGTTCAGAAAGCCCCAGGGTCCTCTCCATGATCCACATGGAGATAGTTCCCCCAGGGGCAGAGGGGGGAATTCTAACAGAAGACACTGCCCACATGGCAGAGGTATCCAACAGAATCAAGGATCTAGGACACTTTCTCTGACAGATCCTACCACTGCCCCTGAAAGGAGGCCCTACTGTCCACCTCTGGAGGCAGTCAGAGGTCATTTATCCCTGCACCAGAGAGCCTGGCTAGAGATTACAAAAAATACATGGGTGCAGAGGATTATTTTCAGAAGTTATATAATACCATTTCCCTCCCCCGTTTAACGATAAACAAAATTCCTGATGTTCTACCCAATCAGAGGAAAGAAGCAGCACAAGAAATAAAAAAGCTGCTAGAAAAAAAGAGTCATCCAAGAGGTCCCTCCAGACCAGAAAGTATCCGGAACCTACTCAAGAATCTTTTTAGTACCAAAAACAAGAGGAGACTAGAGACCAGTTTTGGATCTCAGCATTCTGAACAAATCAGTTTAGTACATGAAGTTCTGGATGGTCATGGTTCATTCCGTTTTGCTTTTCCTGTACCAGGATCTTCAAGATGTGTGCTATCACATAAAATGAACAGATTATCCAGAAGATACCTATGCTTCCAGCTGGGAGCCATTTGTTATCAGTTCAGAGCTCTATCCTTTGGCATCCTCACATCCCCCAGGGTGTTCACCAAATGCATGGCAGTAGTAGTAGCCTGCTTGAGACTGCAGGGATTCAGGGTATTTCCTTACTTGGATGACTGGCTCATAACAGCTCCAACCAGGCATTTGCTGATAAAAGCATGAGCTTATGTACTCCACCTGTGCTCTCACCTCGGAATTATTATCAATAACAAAAATTCCCAGCTAAAACCATCTCAAGCATTAGTGTTCGTAGGAGCTTTGTTCAATAAGGTATCAGTGATACCCTGTCTTCCCTTACCAAGGGTACAGGATCCATGTCTGCTGTGATGGTTCTGGTTTCGTTACCAAGATACCATATGAGAATTCTTTAGTGGACCCTAGCGACTCAGTGGTCTATGCTGCACCAGCCTTTGTCCACCCAGATCAGAATAACTCAGGAATGCAAAAATTATCTCTTGTGGTGGATTCCCTCAGATCAGATTTTACAAGGCCACCCCTTCATCCTTCCTCAGTCCAAGGCCATAGTGACTACGAATGCTTGCCAAATTGGGTGGGGGGACACATTTTGGTAAAAACAGTCCAAGGCACATGGTCCACCAAGGAGGCAAATGACAGCAATTCTCCAAGTGTTGCAGACCTTGCAAGACTCTCTTCTTTTAGGGACTATTGCGATTCAGATGGACAATATGTCAGTGGTCTGGTACATCAGCAAACAAGGAGGAATTAGGTCTTACCCCTTGTGTTGAGAAGCTCTGACAGTGTGGCAGTGGGCAATCTCATCCAATCGATTTCTAATAGCAATCACATTCCAGGGAAATCCAGTGTGAATGTTGAGGCTTAAGGCATTAAGACAGGTTGAGCAGGTACATTTTATTGCCTCATGAGTGGTCTCTGAACATGAGGGTTGCAGAAAAGATATTCCACCAATAGGGTCAACCATGCTGTGACCTCTTTACATCTCCCCAAAACAACAAGTGCAGCAAGTTCTTTGCCCAGATCCCCCCACCAGGGGAATCACCAAGAGACACTCTCCTCCACGATTGGCTCCCAGTCTACTGTAATCCCCAAATTTTTCCAGAAAGTATCTTGATTTTGGAACAAAGTCATCCTCATTGTCCCTTATTGGCCTTGTCAGATTTGGTTCCCCTTTCTTTGGCCTCATCTAGTTCACCCACTATGGATTCTTGATCCAATTCCAGACCTCCTGTCTCACTCGACAGACATGATTCATCTGGACCTATTAGGCCTAAAGCTGACCACATGGGTTTTCCACTTCCATTGATAGCTAGACAATCCAGGCTCTCCTCCCCTGTCCATCAAATTATTTTGTCTTCCCATAAAGCCTCCACCAGGAAGATTTATAGAAGAAGATAGATTTGTTTTTTGGGCACAATAGAAAGACAGTGACCCTTTTTCAGCACCAGTACCTAACGGTTTTGAATTTTTGGCTACAATTTTTAATGAAGGGGCTAGCTCTTTGATTATTAAAGTACAACCTGCAGCCATTTCTAATTTTCATATAGGAGTAAACAGTTCCACCATAGCTTCTTCAAAACTTTGTAAGGCCTTTATAAGGGAAGCCTTTCTTAAAGATCCATCTCCACCATGGGGTTTCAATTTAGTTTTACAAGCTTTGACTTAATCTCCATTTGAACCATCAGCAAAGTGTGAGCTAAAATTTTTAACTTGGAAACTGTCTTTTTAGTGGCTATTACCTCTGCTAGAAAAGCCTCAGAGTTTCAAGCCTTATCTTCAAAGCATCCTTATTTCATTTTTCATAAAGTTAGGGTATTGTTACGAACCAACCCATCCTTCCTTCCTAAGCTTGTGTCAGAATCCAACATCAATCAATCAGTCTTACAGTTTTCTTTTCAAATTTCTCAAACAAAGGGGAGTACATTTGTGTTGAAAAGAAGTAATGCCAGCACAGCTAGCTGGAATTTTGTAAATAATTATATGTCATTTATGAATATCAAACTGATTTATACAAGATGCTTGCATTACAAATGTATTAGAACTGTATGTTATGCAAGATGTTGGTGTTACAAATATATTAGACCTGTATGTCATGTATATATCAAACTGATTTGTACAGATGTTTGTGCTGAAAAGGTATCTGTAAAGTGCTTGTGTTTGAAATGTATCTACAATGTGCCATCCTGGAGAGAATAGAAATGTACATGCACTATTGTAACTGTTTAAATGTATATGTTTTAACAGAGGAAACTGGCAGACAGGAGGTTAACCTCAGTCCAGCAAAGTTTCAAAAAATATATCTGAAATTAAATCACTTTATAGGCTAGACCATAAAAATGCTACCTCACAGGTTTCAATGGAGCCAGACACAAAGTCTGTACTAGGAAGATTTTTGTATTATCTTTGGGATGAACTAATTACTATTCTGGAAGTATGGAGGACTGCAATTATTTTATGACTTCCAGCACCTGCCAAAGATCTGAGCAAAAGCTATTGTATGTGTATTTTTACAGGTATGTGCTAAGTCTTGCCAGCTTCCAGCAATGGGGGTTTGCATTGGAACTAGAAGTCAGATTACCAGAAGTGATGTCATTCTGCAAGCTATCTCAGAAGTAATATTTTAGATATTATTTTGAGAAGTCTCTTAGTGAGACAGAGCATTCTGTATTCTGTCTTGCACCTGACAAGAAAGGTCATTCACCACATCATCATCTGCTGCCTTGCTCTATTAAGTAAGTAGGGAATAGTAACTCTCTTAGATACAGTCAGGAATATAGTGAAGCTTAGCTTAGATATTGTTTTTCTTTATTTGTCTGAGCCTGTCCTTCAGTGTTATTTTAAATATTTCCCTTGTTTTGAACTCTGATGTCACTGTAAATATATACTTACTATTTTCTTGTTCTTCTACTATTTATTATTAAGTATATTTAAACTTTTCATTGTGGCTGATCTTTGTAGAAATATTTAAGTTTTGAGATTATTTGCATATTTATTTGGTGACAGTGTGTGGGCCACTCCTAATAGCATTGTTCTTGGTCAAACTACCATTGATATTAATATTAATAGTATGCAGTAAAATTGTACACCCTTGGAAGAGCCTTAAGGTAGCTGGGCAGAGTGTCTGGTAGTAGTCATTACTACCTTATAGTATAGGCAAGAGGGGGCATAGCTAGTAAACCTGTGCCAGCCTTTCCCAGGTGTATGTGTGTGTTTGTGTGTGTGTGTGTGTGTGTGTGTGTGTGTGTGTGTGTGTGTGTGTGTGTGTGTGTGTGTGTGTGTGTGAGTGTGTGTGTGTGTGTTCTCGGGTGTGCGCAAGTGTGTATGCTAATCAAATCTCAGAGAGTGTGTGTGTCAGCTACTTGGACAGGGACACAAAGAACTGGTTGGACAGAGAGAGTGCTGGAGGACTTGGCTTGGAACCTTGTCTAAGGACTTAACTCTATAGCTGCGCCAGTAGGGAGTTTTATTGGGAATCTGGAGAAAGAGAGAGGAACCAGCCCCAGACTGACTGTGTTCCCTGTGTGCTCTTAAGGGAATTTGTGCTTGATTGTGCTTGATGCAGAGAGCTGCATCTGGAGATACTGTATGTGTACCTATTATCCTCCCAGTGAATGCCCCCCACTTGTGACAGTGGTAAGGATTGAAGCTCCTTGATTACTGGCCCTGTGGTGGGGTGCACATGTTAAACTTATTAGACGTTCACAGATAGTTACATTTCTATTTGCATAGAACAGAAAACTTCAGAAAATTGGATCAATTATTTGTTTCCTTTTTGGAATCAAAATTGGGCAAGTCAGTTAACAAAGTAACTTTATCTAGGTGGCTAATTGATTGCATTTCCTTTGTCTACAACAAATTGGGTTTTATCTTTGATAAAATCTTTGAGAGCTCATTCAACCAAGTCCATGGGAAGTTCTTCAGCATTTTTATCTAGATCTTCCATGGATGATATTAGTGCTGCTGCAACTAGGGCTAATCCTCATACCTTTATTACTCATTACAAGTTGAATCTGGTCTCTAGGGGAAGAGCAGCCTTCGGCTCAACAGTGCTTAGGAGTATCCTTCCTTAGAGTCCATCCAGGATTCAGGAGCTGGGGACTCTGTCTCACTTGTTGAGGAATGAATGAAAATTGACAACATTAGATAAAGAAGTTATGTACTCACCATAAAGTTCTATCTGTGTAGTCCATTTTCATTCTTCCTCAACTCCCCTCTCTCCAAACCCCTGCCATTTTGTTTGTGACTTCTGGAAGAATGATGCTAAGGGAACCAATGTTCCTGCCTTTGAGCTCCAGATACTGATTTTCATATAATGGTTGTTCCTTGTTTTTTAATTAGCAATAAGGTCATCAAAGAAGTTCTGAGGTATGGGGGGGGGGGGGTACTAGGTCATTGTGGATAAGTTAGGAGCTTGACAGTTTTTGGTATCCATGAGCTATAAAAGCGGCCAAGTTGGATTCAAGGATCAGATTCAAACCCACTTGTTGAGGAAGAATGAAAATGGACAACACTGATGGAACATTATGGTGAGTACATAACTTCGTTTTGTTCCCACCACAATAAAACTATTCTAGGCAGGGTCCAGGCACATTCTGCCAGGTCCTTGGGTTAATCTATGACTTTATGGAAAAGGTTGGACTCTAGAAGTTTTCTAGAAGCAGCAGCTTGGTTCTCTGTATATACATTTATAAAGCACTACAAGCTAGATTCCTTCTCAAGGTCTAGGTCAGGCTTTGATAGGGCCACTCTCCAGGAGCTCCTAGACTCTTATCCTTCCACCTTTCAGTTTTTCAAAGCTATGGTAATATACCCATATAGCTTAGGCTACTGCAGCCATGATCAATATGAAGAACATAATACAGTTGTGTAAATAAAAGTACCATAACAATGGATGTTTTAATGATCACTGTTGTAGTAGCTGCTCCCACCCTACATTCCTACTTGTTTTTCAGTGTGTTTTTGATATCAAGATACTTTTTTTTCTTTATCTTCTAGTAATGTCCTCTCAGGGCTTAGCCTCCCTCTCTCAGCTGGCACGACAGCTCTCAAGATCTTGGTCTTGGCTCCCAAACCTGTCGTTTTAGTCTGAAAAGCTCAAGCTGTCTTACTGTTTGGGTGATTGGAAGGTACCCTGAAGCTTTGGAACCTGGACAGCTATTATAGCCAATGCAGGATATAACCCATACAGCTTAGGCTATTGCAGCTAAGATCATTTGAACATGTGCTGTCATTGTTAGTTTACGTACAAAAATGTACTTTATTTGTCATTAAGTAATCTAGTAGCCAGCTGTCCTTGGATACATTTTTCCTAACATTTTTGATAAAGGAGAAGAAATAGCAGTTAGTCTGAAATTAGAGATTTCAGTTGTGTTTAATGTTTTATGTAATGGTTGTAGTTTCCAAATAGTTACACAACATTTGTTAAATATTGTATTGGGGTATATTATTGCACTGGCTGCCTTTCTGAAATATTTTCCTGGTAAGTTGTCAGTAGCTAGGGTAGTTCTAAGTTTTAATAGTACATTTTTGATGTGACTGGCAGATACTTTTTGTAGTAAGAAATTTCTTAAATTGTTTTGAGAATTGTGAATGGCCTTCTGTTGGTTAGACTGTTGATATAAGAATTCTTAGTACAGGCTACTTTGTATTTACTTTCAAGAGGTAGGGAGGGGGTTGGGCTATATTTTTTCCTGCTGCTAATAATTTGATAACACTGGGCCAGAGTAATTTGTGCTTGTTTTTGTTGTTAGTTTGTAGGCTTCTGAAATAATTTCTTTTTAATCTTTTTACATCATTTCTTTCAAGAGATTCTTAGAGTTTTATACTATTGCATGCTGCTTGCTGTGTTGAGTCTTACTTGATCTTATTTTGTTTTGTTTTATATGTTAGCCATGGGCCAGTTTTATATTTAACCTTTTTTATGAATTGGTGACAAATAATTAAATATATTAAAGAAAATACTGTATAGCATTAGCAAGTGGGAGAAATTTTTGTGTGGATTGGTTACACGGAGTGAATAAAGAGTGAAAGAATAACATGGAAATTTTTATTCAAACATATGCGATTGTAGTATATATCTTTTTGCATTCTGTTGTTTTTCCAGATAACGTAGTTTGGCTTGAGATCACTTATATTGCTTGCATGCACTCCAGCTTCTTTTCTGAGGATTGTGTCAGAGGTTAGGATTCAAACTAATATACACTGATTGACACTTAATCTATCTGTTCTGGTGGATTATGTAATTAGTTATAAGAAACCATAGACATTAATATTGTAGAAGATCTTGCAGAACCTGCAGTGCCCCAAAAATGACTCAATTTATTACAGACAGCTTAAGCGCTTTCATTCCAACTTATTCCTAAGGAACTTCATCAGAACAAATCAGTTAATTAATTACCATATTTTAAATGCTATTCACTCTGTCACATGGTTGAAAACCTCTAATAAAATCCTTTTAAGACTGGATTGATAGACACTGAGTCACTGAGACCTGGGAACACTGTTGAATTAAATAATAACTGCCATTTGAGCTCACATTTATTTAAATGTTCAGCAATCACAAAACCTCTGACATTGCAGTCTTAAAGGTAAAGTTTTATAATGCTTTTTAATAATGTTTAAGTTTGTTTTTAACATTGGATTAATTAAATTACTAAAAGGATTTTATTGGAGGGTTTTAACCATGTGACAGAGTGACTAGTATTTGAAATATGGTAACTAATTAATTGATTTTTTTCTAATGAAGTTCCTCAGTAATAAGTTGGAATGAAAGTACTTAACCTATCTATAATAAAGTATTTGTTTAGAAGTACATTTCTGAGTTTTTACTTGGGTAGCACAGGTTCTGCAAGTCTTTGTGGTGTTTGTTCCTGTGTGATTCCTGGTTTGTATTGTAGAATATCTGTTGTTGTGACCAGTCTAGCTTAACATCTCCCAGTATAAGACTGTCCTTTTAATGGGCAATTTCAGCCAAGATAAAATATCTTCTAGGTTGTTTGTGTTTATTGTTGAATGGTTTGGAGATACGTGCAGGACATCTATCTGGAGCTAGGGATGATGATCTAGGTAGTTTACAAAAAGTGGTATTTTCCTCTCTGTCAAATTGTGGTATGGTTATATTGGTTGTGGTATTTTAGATTTATTGAAAAAGTAGAGGTACCCATCTGCTCTTATTGTTCAGTCTTTATGAATTATGTTAAATTGTGGTGGGAGGATTTCTTCTTTGGTGAGTGTAGGTTTTTCAGCAATGCCTTAAATATCTGGTTAACAATCTAAATAATTGTATAGTATATCCATATATGTTGAACAATCTCATTACTGAAAAATGAAAGAACTATCATTTTAGATTGGATCTAAAATGATCAAAAATAAGAAAATTAAAACTTTTTTTTGCAAAGGGTGGGCTCCCTGCACCCCCACATCCCTGTGCTAATTATATATACCAACTCCAAGATCACACAGCAGCCTTACCCTTCTGCGCCGCAATCCCATACAGAAGACTTTTGGCAAAAACTCCATTGAAAATGATATTCCTTCATATGAGCATTGACTAATTCAGACTTCAACCATATAGAGTACCAGTGTACTTAACTCTTTTGATGTGGCTGAATCTGATTTTTATTACAACAGAAATAGCAATGACACACTCCATATCTTTAGATGAATGTGACAAATATTTGGAGTAAGTTATATAAAGTGTTCCCCAGATGGTGTGCATTAGAACACTGAAACAGTGGTCTAGCCTTGGGCAATATGGAATTTGCAACTCAAAATCTTGCATGGTAGCCAGCAGAAAGTCAGAAGCAGTTTAAACTAAATAGCTTTACTGCCTGTGCCTCACTGTGCTTTCATGTCTGTGAAAATAATATCTCTTTCAGTTATCTTCACAAATCAAGGTGTATGAATGTGCAGGTGTAAAGCAAGTACTTAAACTAGTCTTTTTTATTTGTAGTTCGCATGTATTATAGCACCTAAATGTTTATTTCAGGTTGAACATTGTTGAAACTTGTTAGGCATGTTCAGACAACTTTAAATCGTATCATTTCACTTCAGAAAGTCACATTTTATGATTTGTTTATCATTTGCAGTACCCACTGAGGTTGGGTTCTGTTTCTTCTTTTTGTACAAATGGAAAACATAACTATGTCAAATTGCAAACCATGATCAGCTCTTATTTCATACCACTTAAAACTCTTGTGAACCCCACCATAAAAAAAGACAATATAATTTCTTGCACAAATGTGCTCACAACATCTGCTCTGTAATGCGATGTCTGTAGTACATGATGGTCAAGAAAGGCATTTTTTTTTGCTTAAGTAGAGAAGATTGGGTTCAGTTTGAGTACTGATTCTGAATCACATTTATGTGGCTACTCATAGTTGAGTATTTGCTTGTTAACCACTTTCAGCTTTTCACCCCTAAGTTTAAGTGAGTGCAATTAAGCAAATGCATAGCACTGACTTGCTCAGTAATAGCCTGTTTTCCCCATTACCATATGCATAGTGTGGAGTTTATTTACATAGACAGATAGGTATATATGTAGCTAGATAGATATGCAATCATGTATTTTATATGTAAGTGGGTACTGATGCCCCCTGCACCTAGCATATTTTAAAGATGGATAGTGTGGAGTAGGGATCTTCAATCCCCATCTTACAAATGAAATTAATGAAAAAGTGTTAAACTAATGTCTGCCTGGTTAATTGCATCATGTTTTTCCTGTTGATCACCAATTAATCAGTCACTGGTGCCCGTCAAATGGCTTAAGTAGCTATTGGGTTAGTCACCTGGTGGTGTAAACCTTGACTCTAGATGATTGTCACTGTTCAAGTGACACCCCAATCCCATGTGCAAAATGAGGAAAAGGGGTTTTGGATGGGTGGATTTTATTTTGACAGCTATGGAAAAACAGTAACGGGATTCATTGTTCTACAGTTCCCAGAACCATAGCTTGGTCACTTTGTATCTGGCAGTTCTCAGAATGGAGGATGATGACAGTGTTTCAGAGTAGAAGGGTGCAATGGTCCTAGATAAAAACAATCAGTTTGACGTGGCATGCAGATTAATGAAGTAGCTATTGGAGATATGGATAATTACACTTTGTTGAAGATGATAGATGAAGAGAAAGAACCCAGTTATGAATTGTCATTGTCATGGGTGGCTGATTTGGGACATTTCTTGCCACAACAGCAAAAGGAGGGTTTCTGTGATGAAAATGATTATTTCTTGGAAACAGCTTCTCATGTAGTGTCTCCAGGTTCCAGAGGAGCAGCTGAAGACATCTCCTGTGGAGGATCAGTACATACCTTTAGGAAACAGGTATTGTGAAGTGAGTGTTGGGACCTCTACAAAGTCATTTGTCAGGAAATTTTATGATGATCTTTTGGTGAACTGTGATAATCAGCAGGAGATTTTCACATATCAAAAACTAGACTAGTAACACACATTAAAACCAAACTTGACAATTTTTTGAACAGATACTTTCAGACAATGTCATTGTGTCTTACACAAGATATCAGCCAGGAGTATTTTTATGACATTATGTATGTGTCACTTTAATTGGTACATACGTTCTGGTAGGTCGTGAACAAGTATATTCTTTAGCTCGTTGTCCTAATCGTGTTTTTGTAAAGATAATCATGAGCAGCAGAACTGATGTTGTTAATGAATTTACCTCACAATATATTTTAACAACGTACATCAAACTGTACGGTCCATTAAAACAGTAAATGATACAAAACAGGTCTGGAAAGGATCTTGGTAAATTGTGTTGCATTGCATGGTAAAGATTAATTGCGACATGCCCCAAACATGAGGTAATCCAAGGTGTGCTATTAGTAAAACATTATTTTTGAGGCTCCAGTGCACATTTAGTGAATGATTCTGATGAGAAGATATCAGTGGTGTGGGGTGTAGGGAATGTAATGTGGCTACACTACCAAAGATTGGAGTTAAGCCTGTAGTAAATGTTTAAAGACTGCTCATTTTAGTTTGATTGTGACAATAAATCAAGCAGAGCATTTAGAAAGATTGGTTTCTCAAATATCCCTGATTTTGACTAAAATTTTGGCTCCGTCCCTCTTAATCTGCACTAAAACAGGTGACTTTTGGAGAATGGCAGGTGACTTACATTTAATAACTAATGACAGTGATTACAGTTATAACCTTCTTTTACTTCAGAAAATGTCCATCAAGTCACATTCTCTTATTCTGTTAATGTCTTAAGGTGACTACTACTAATATTTTAAATTTGTCCCTGATTGTCTTTGATTATTTCTGCATTTGTCCCTGATTCTTTTTGAGATTTGCCCCTGATTCATTGAGAGCTATGGTTGTTGCAGTGCAGCTGGTTATCAAGTCTGAACAATATGTGCCTGCATATGATGTCAGACTCGATAACCAGCTGCACTGCAACAACCCTCATCAAAACCTCTAAAGCTAGCTATGAAGGCAGAATTGTGGCAGACACTAAAAACAACCACAAAACCTTCTACAGTTATATCAAGAATCTCCATGGCAATACCCAGATTTGCTCTGAATTACTGCACAATGGCACCTGTTATACTGAGCCAACAAATATTGCCAACATACTGGCCGACAGATTCAGTGCCAGCTTTACCCCTCTCTCCCGCCCTAAAGGACAAATCACAATACCGGAAGAATGCCAGGCACCCAGCATTACTGCAACACAGGTTAAAGCTGCATTGCCCAAGGCCAAGAATACAGCTTCCATGGGAGCTGAAAATATCCCTGGCTGTGTTCTACATGAACTACAAAGTGAGCTGGCACCACACCTGTGTGCCCTGTTCAATCACAGCCTCACCTCAGGCTTTGATCCTACCAAATGGTGCACTGCTGCAGTCATCCCTCTCCATAAAGGGTGGGAGTGACTACAGACCCTGGGAATTATCGTCCCATTAGCCTGACAAGTCTGATATGTAAGCCAATGGAGCGCATCATCATGGACCTAATTAACAAGGATATAGGGAATCTCCAAACTCTGGATCCCACGCAGTTCAGTTTTGTGAAGGGTAGATCATGCCTGCTCAACCTGGTTGACTTCTTTGAGTCAGTCACCTGAGCTGTGGATGAGGGCAAGGCAGTTCATACAGCCTATCTTGATCTGGTCAGGGCCTTTGATACCATTCCCCACTCAGGAATTATTGATAGACTCATCAAACTAGGCATCAACCCCTATATCACTAGGTGGGGTTGCAAATTGGCTCAGAGATAGAATCCACAATGTGAATGTAGCAGACTCCAAGTCAGACTGCTGACCAGTCATGAAGGGAGTCCCACAGGGATCAGTCCTGGGTCCTCTCCTGTTTGACATCTACTTCTCAGAAGTCCAGGCCAATATGGAGGGACTCTGGCTAACCAAGTTCACTGATGATTGCAAGCTGGGAGCCATTATTAACTCCCCAAGTGATGTAGACATCCTACAGAAAGGCCTCACTGAGACTAATGACTGGTGTCAAAAGCATGGCCTTAAGCTTAATGCCAAAAAATGTGTCGTCATCCATTTGGGAAAAATTCAGTTCCCACTAATTACTACATTGATGGCAGCCTAATGAACACTGAAGGTGTTATAAGAGATGTGGGGACACAGATTGACAGCAACCTGTCCTTCAACCACCACATTGCCACTGTGGTCAGAAAGTCCATCTATGTGACCCATCTCATTATCATGGGTTTTGTATCCATGAATAAAGAGGTCATTATCTCTCTCTAGTCTTCCCTCATTAGACCAATCATCGAGTATAATGCCCCATTTGACATGTACCTCACTAAACACCTGCAACAGCGGAAAGGCCACAAAAGTACCTCATGAAGGGGATCCTAGGCCTTAAACACATGCCCTACATGGACAGACTAAAAAAACTTCAGCTTTTCTCTGTCTCATATCGTCTATTAAGAGGCGATCTCTGCTTAACTTACAAAGCCATGTCTGACCTAGCCCTGTTAGAAATGTTACACCTAAAGAAATCCCAATCCCTCCACACCACATGCCCCAGGGACCTCAACCTCATTATCACAATCAACAGAACATGCTGGAGGGACAGGTTCATAACTCAGAGATTGCCCATGCTCTGGAATATACTTCTCATACATGTCAAGCAGACCACCTCACTGGCCCTTTTCAAGAGAAATCTTGATGAGTGGATGGGAAATAGAAAGTTCACCCTGGTGATCAGTCCAGTGGCTTTACTTGATAGAGGCACTGGGAACTAATAGCTGCATGATGCCAGGGCACTTCTATGGGTTAGGCTTGTAAAGCTCCAGGGCCATTGGCCTAGTACACACCTATGAACCTGTGAACCTATGTCACTGTCACTAATGACATTGTCCTAAGTGAAAATGATGAAACTGCCTTTTATTGCAAAATATGCTTTTGGTGTTAAACTGAACAATAAGTCTGAAACATTGTTTGTTGATAAAGGGGAAAAGACACTTCTAATTCTGCAGAGAAAGATGTTTAAATAGGAAAGACTATGTTACAGCAAAAGGAGAACATAGAAAGACATAGATAGAACAGACAAACACACAAAATAAGTAAATAAACAAATAAAATGTTAATGCTACTTTTATTTCCTCAAATGTTAATAGTATGAAAATAATCCAATATGTTTAATAGTTTTGGACTGATGTAGGCAAGTAGATGCTGGCATTACATGCTTGTTGGATATACATTATTTGTCACAAACAAGAGAGTTTGAACTGTTATGGGTAATGTACAATTCTGTGGAATTTGGGGTCAGATATAGGCTCGGGTATTGCTATTTTATTTGCTATCCAAAAGTGCAATTATTAGATTATATAATAGGTAAGCTGGGCATTTGTTATTTTAGGATTTGAGTGCATTCCAACCCCCTACTAGTTATAGTTCTTTATACAAAGTACAGAACAGATTTTTTGAAGACTAAGACATGTGCCTAAGTTAATGTAGATATACTAATTCTACGGCATTTCAGTTTTACTCTGAATAATGTTTACATGATCTTTACCATATTATTTCTTGTGGAACTGTTATGGCTATCCAGTGTAGGATATCTTCCAGTATAGCTGGATTGTCACCAGGAAGGATGTAAAGAACAGTAATACATATTAATTAATTAATTAATTAACGTTTGTTACCTGGGATAGTCTGAATTTTCAGAAACAGAAAACAAAACAATACAATAAAGTTAGCACAATATATACACTTAAGGTAAACCAAATTATAGAGAGGAAAAAAAAGTACAATATACATAAAAATAAAATGTAAAAAGTATGACAACAGTTGCAAAAATAGTAATCAAGTGAGTCAAAATGTAAAAGAGAAAATAGACAGCAAGGGAAGGAGGCAAATTTGATAAAGTTAGAACCATTACAAGTGAAAAAGTTACGAAAAAGAAATATTTAAGCAGCAGGTAAGTAGAGAGCATAGAGGGGAGTGGAAGAGTCAGTGAAGAAGAAAAGCAAAGGAGAGAAGGGGAAAGAAAAAGAGAGAGAGAGAAAAAACGGAGGAGAAAAGTGTAATAGGAGAGCAGGCCAAGGAAGTCTGAGGAACTGAAAGATAAAAAGTAGTAGAAAAAAAGGATGATTAGAAATATAAAGGGGAAACAAGAAGATAAGTAAAAGTGGAAGTTAGAAATAATAAAAAGTAAAAATAAGAGTAGATCAAGAGAGAAGGCATTAACCAGGAGAAGAACATGAACAGGGCCAATTAGTGCCTTTTAGGAGCATTTTGAAGTGAGGTAAGTTGGGATTGGATATAATGACCTGAGGGATGGTATTCCATATTTTGGAGCTATAACTAGAGTATAGAGATTCACCAGCTTTATTGTTGTAGATTTGTAGGAAGAATTTGTTGGAAGATCAGAGAGGGCGATTGTTAATCTAGGGTAATAACTGTTTAACTTCAGTTAAGTTATAAGAAGGTCTACTGAGCTGAATTTTGGTATTGATTTGTTGTAAGGGGAAAATGGTAGTTCTTGGGAAATATTAAAGCAATACCACAACTTTTCCTCTTTATACAGTTATTAGGGATGATATTATAGCAGAGAAGTATAATTTTTGGAGTTGTTTAGCATGGTTTAAGCCAAATTTCAGTTACAGGGAGAATATCAGGCTTATGTTGGGTAATCCAGGCATGTAATTCAGCAATATTATTTCTCAAGTTTGTAACATTTATGGCAGCAAAAGTTAGATTATCGGGACTGGAGGGTGACCATTGTAGGGTTAGGTCAAATTGTAATTGAGAGTAATCAGTTTATAACCAATACAAAGCAATTAGCATAGAGGTGCCAAGTGGAACAGGTGTCCTTTCATTCCCTGAATACAGAAATCTGTTAGCCAGGAAGACTAAGTAAATGGCATATATAGTGTCATCTACTGGGCAGGGGAAAGAGCAGTGGCCAACTTCATAAGGGCTCCTTAGAGTGCAAGGACAACTCTGTTGGAGAGGAGGGGATGTTAAAAACTAATTTCCAGCACATGCAGGCATGTATTTCACTAGATGAAGTTAATATACAGCAAGGTTCTTCAAGTTAAGTTTGCTTACAAATTAAAAGATAAAATTCTCAGTGAAAATGTTTTGGAGTTGGCCCTTGTGGCAGGGCTTCAGCAATATCTGGGTCAAATATAATGACCAGAGGCTCTGCACTGTGTGGAAAATAGGTGAATTTGTTCAGCTTTCTATAATATACTTCCCATCCCCACCAAAAAATAAATAAATAAATAAAAAAAATTCTTTCCAGTCTAAACATTTGCTATCTTTAAGTTTCTGTTCACCCCTATTGTTTTATGTGAATCCCCTTGCATTACATCTATGAATCAGACTGTTTCTAGCTCTGATTTCCCACATTCAGTCAAGTGAATAATCTTCTAGCCACCTGTGCCTCCCACTACTACATGCACACACATACACACACACACACACACACACACACACACACACACACACACACACACACACACACACACACACGCACACACTTTCTGTGACTGCATCAAGCATTTCCCTGACATACTGTTGAACTGGTAACATTCTGTCACAAGACTTAGTGATCAGATGTTATCTGACATCACAGTATCTGCTTTTTTAATGATTACTAGTGATTGCTTTTATACTGTCTGTCTATTCCGCAGTTACTTCTTGTAAGTATATTCATTAGCAAGTAATCATAAACCCTATGTGAACAAAGAAACAAAAGAAAACAGTACTTCAATATCAGTCTTCAAATCAATCCAGGTCTTACTGTCTAAGGAAATAATAACTTAAGTGATACACAAACCAAATGGCTAGTCCAACTAGTTTTGGGTTGGAAACCCTGTTGAGCACTCAACAACATCCTCTGACCACTATGGGAGTGTGAGCATCTGAAACTGTAAGTCATACAGGAGGTATGTAGTTACTAATAATGCTGGACTAGCAACTAGTATAGTCATGTAATGCATGACAAGAAATGTTGTCCACAGCACTAACAAGATTTGTAACTACAAGGGAGCACAATTACAAGTAGGAAAGTGCCTGCAGAGTCTCTTAGGCAAATCCCTAGTCCGCATGAGGCATAATGACTTTGTCATAGTTTAGTCCAGGGGCCCATGAGGAGTGGGGCCCTTTTGAGTCAAATAGGTCCACCTGGCCTAAGACTGGCCCTGAGTGTGTTATCACTTAATGTTAATCACTTTCAAGGGTAATTTAAGGAAATTAATACTTCTGAAATGATGTAAGCAGTTGAAAGATTTAGTTCTATTAAGTAAAGAGAATGGTTACTTAATAGTTTACTTTATTAAGTAAAGAAGAGGTAACTTCAGAGCAGAAGCCATATTAGACCTCATTACAAAGAAGATCTAGAAGAACAGATTACAGTTGTTTGGTCACATGTGCAGAAAAGCAGAAGACAGTTTAGTAAAGCATATTTAGGAGAGACAGGTACAAAACAAGAGGGGATGAGAATATCCAGCCAAGAGATGGATTAATTGTGTGAGGGTAGACCTTAGATAGGTGGGCACGATTGTCAAAGAAGTTAGGAGAATAGTTCTGAAGAGAAAGAAGTGGTGGCAATTGACTCAATACATTGATTTCATGTAAAATTAAAATAGGGAAAAATGGAAGTTGATAGTGATGAAGATGAAGCAAAGAGAGCAGCTGAGCATTTATGGTCAGTTAGAATGATGATTAGCATTCAATGATTAATAAAACCTGTAATAGTTATGCTAGAAAGGAAAAGAAAGCAATAATAATAATAATAATAATACAAATAATAATATGGGTGCTTGAAAGAAATGTGAAAACTCTGAGGTTAATAATACTGAAAATTTTAGAAAGGCAGGAGAAATATATAAAGAAATAAGAGAAAATGATAAAAACTATTTTTCTTGGGAGGACTGAAAGAAGATGCAAGTCCATTATTAGAAAAAAACAAGAATGGACAAGACAGTCATGGATGGAAAAAAGAAAGAAAACCAAGTATGTGAATGTTTCATCAAATTTATTTAAAAAAGGGAGAAAAAGTAGATTTACAGAACTGGAGACTACTACACCTGGATAATACTAATTATAAAAATATTAATGAAAGTAATGCAAATAAGAGTTTCATAAGTTATAAAAATTGAGAGGTCCAAGTATTTCTGGTAAAAAGGTAAACAACTAAAACAGATATTGCCAGTAATAAAGGAAATAGTTGAAAGTACATTAAGAGAAGGTAAAGATGAAAAAAAGGTAGCTTGCAATATTGCTACAGAGATTGTAAGTATAAATCATGCTGAAACTTGGAAAATATTGGAATTTTATGGTTTAGGAGAATAATAAGTTAAAGAGTAAATATGAAAATTTGTAAGTAAGAGAGTAAATGTTTGGTTTGGTGAAAAAAAAATAGAAAATGTCAACGGTATAACACAAATATGCCCCACATGTGGTACACTTTTCAGTTTAGTAAGTGATGCGGTAATAGAAAGGTGTAAGAAAAATGAAAAAGAGGCAAAATGGTTAATGACTGAAGGAATCAGGATACCATTAGCCGTTATACATGTGGATGATTTAACATTAGTGACCACGACCAAAGTATCACTACAGGAAGCTGTAAAAGAAATGGAAGCTAGGTTAAAAGGTAAATGAAGAAAGAGGAAAAGGATAGAGGAGAATAAAAACAAGAGGAACTAGAAATTCCCACATTAGTGGGCATATATAGAAAAAGACAAAGTGTAATGAAGGAGTGGAACTATTAAGAACATGAAATAAGTAGTTAATATGTTGAAAACATTTATGTTATCAGTCAGTAATATTTAATGAATGTTAGATTAATGAGCATGTTAGATTGTACAGGAGGTGTATACGTTTTTTTGATAGGAAAAAGAAAAGGAAATAATGGAAGTAGTTTTTGTCACTTGTTGTGGGGTTTATGTTGAACCTTATTAAATGAAGGATAGTACTCACTGTTAAGCATAAAGGAGGTTTAGCGTTATTGTATCTTATTGGGTTTTTAACATTTTGCATATATATATTATGTTTTAAATAAAATGTACAGACATTTTTTCTTGAGTAAAATGGTATTAAGTAAGTATGGTCAGTACTAGATTAAGAAAGGAAAGTAGAAAAATATTCCTAAAGAACATCAAATGAAGGAATACCAGGAAAAAAAGTATAATGTGAAAAACAGATAACTCTGAGAAGAAAGAAACTTGGCTCAGGAATGAAAGGCATTCTCTGTATCTGATGGATATATGGAAAGAATTGGAAGAGATGAGTATTCACAAAAGGCAAATGGAACATAAAGAAATACATGACTAGGAAGATTTTTATGGGGGCTTTCATTAGATAAATTGTCTGTGAAAGACCAAATGGATATAAAAGAGATGAAGAGACAGACTGCAATGTGAAAGGATTTGGTGTGGAAGAATTTGGTCAGTATTTATTTATAGCCTGCAGTAGATGTAAAGGTTTTTGGGGAAGAATATCAAACGTTTTAAAGAAGTAGTTATGAAAATGGGAAGTTAAAATGGAGACACTGGCTTCTTGCAAATAGTACTGTATAACAACTCCTGGAATTCTCTTCCATTGGTGTGTGAGCAGTTACAGTGCTGTGCAGCCTGATACTCTTGTCTCTTGCCCTGTATAGTCTTGCCTCTTGTCCTGCCAGATCGTGGTTTGAATAATCAATTAGTATCGAATGTTATTGTCAAATGCAGTGGGCTGGCACCCCATTCAGGATGCTTTCACTGCCTTGCATCCATTTCTTGGCGGGGGATAGACTTCAGCTCTTCCATTGCACTGATGTTTTTATGCATGCAATTGGAGAATTAAAGGGTAATATTATTATTAAGCAAGTAATTGAATAATGAATGAATCAATCAATCAAGTGTCATTTCTATAATGTGCTTCACTAGTAGGTACTGGGATACTTATACTTTATAGCATTCTGATGATGTATAACATGTTGAATACTAACAAATGGCTTGGTCTGTCAGTGTCTCACTTAACTGTAAGTCTCAATAACATTAATTTTAAAAACATAATTAGGATGGGTCACTTTATTTTTAAAAAGATACCATTGTTGGTGGTCTTGATACAGAATTTGACAGAGTAAGCTGGGACTTTATGAGCAGGACAATGGACACAGCTGCATTTCCTGAAAAATTATAAGGTTGATTAGGGGGATATATGAGGGATTGGAGGCAAAAATTTAAGTGGATGGATTCCTCCCTGATAAAACCACAAATGGAGAAAAATCACACTGGAGCCAAAAAGTATTGTAGTAAGCGCTTTCATTTACTAGCAGGCAAAGTCACAGAGGAAATTAATGCCCTTAAATACAAAGAAAATCATGACATCATTTCCTTCAAAAAATAGCCAGCCCCAATAAAAGTCCCAAATATTAGAACTAAAAGAATTCTTATACCCTATAAAATACATACTCAAGTCTTACTAAGCATTACTCTATATACAAATAATTTACATGAAGATAGTACAAGAAATATATATATATATATATATATATATATATATATATATATATATATATATATATATATATCAATAGATAGATATTTAAATAGATATAAATAACCTCATTAAGTCTATCTAAGCAGTGCTTTTAATTTCAGAACACTCATAATAGAAATTGCATCATTTAATCCTGGCGGAACCAAGGCATTTAATTTAAGCTGCCATATAAATTCTTTTTCTTCAAGTTTCAAACCTATTGGACCTCCTCTATTGTTTTCAGGGATTTTTTCAATAATCAAAAAATGGAATTCATGCTCAGGAAACAACAAAATATGCCTAGTCAATGCATTATTTACATTTTCTTTGCCCATGGCATAACAATGTTCATGTGTTCTATTCTTAAGGGGTCTATCAGTTTTGCCCCTTACAAATAAACATGGGAACAACAATTTCAACACTAATAATGCCACTGATGCAAATCAGCATCAGGGTTTTCAGGCCCGCAAGAAAATGAACACTGGGGGGCAGCAAAATCCTTCTCGGCCTCAACACCAGTGGAAAAAGAAATTCCAGAACAGGAGAAGGAGATAGTGCTTTCCCCTGACTTTGTTGGGCCTATGGATGAAATCAATGTCCAACAAGGAACAGTACAGATTTTATTGAATGGCACGCAGGACTTCAAGATCTTTAACTATTCCTCTTTTATTCCTGACCCTTTGCTTATTGATATTCTGGCTAAGGGGCTCACTTTTGTTCCTGCAACTAGGAGTGATGTAGCGAGAACACTGATTGACTTAAAAACATTTACGAGGAAATTGAATCTAAATGTGGTTTTAGGCAACAATTCAAGTCTCACTAAAGACTTTAGGGTTGCTAGCATTTTTAATCCAGCTTTGCATCCTTCTATTTTAATATTCGAAAAAATATGTGAAAATGACTTCAGGGTTCTTTTGAATACTAGATGTCCATCTAATTCATCAGGGAATAACCTTAACCAAATAGAGAAGGATGTGTTAAATGACCTGAAATTTGCCGACATTCACATTTGCAAACCTGACAAGGGGGGTGGGTTGGTTTTTATGAACAAAGAGGATTATTTTTTGAGCATGAGGTTATTGTTAACTAATGAGGCCTATGTTAAGGTGTCCCTTAATGAAATCAATGGGGCTTACCGTAGAATTAAAGGCTTTATTAATGACCTGTTCATTGAAGACCGTATTGATTTGGATCTTTTGAATTTTCTTATCATCCCTCACCCAATCACTCCTACTTTGTTCGGGTTACCTAAAATTCATAAAAACCTGACTAAACCCCCCTTTCGCCCCATCATCGATGGGAGACAATCTATAACTTATGGCTGTGCGAAATTTGTTGATAGTAAACTTAAGGAGGCATTGAAGAACGAAACACAAATATATAAAGACTCCTGGGCATTTTTGGAAGCCATTAATAGTTTTTCTTTTGATGGGAATTTAAACTTCTTTACCATTGATGTCTGTGATTTATACACTTCTATCCCGCAGGACCTGGGTTGTGAATGGGTTAGGGATTTTTTTGTTGGAACAACAACTGAATGGGCAGACTATTGATTTAATTAATTATCTATTGGAATTGGTGTTGAATAATAATTATTTCTTATTCAACAAAGAGTTTTATTTGCAGAAAATGGGTGTAGCCATGGGGTCTCTGTGTGGGGCAACTTTTGCAAATACAGTGATGGCACACTGGGAAAAATAGTTTCTTTTCAGAGATCCTGTTTTTCAAGAAAAGGCTGCATGGTACACCTGTTATTTGGATGATATTTCATCCTTTGGAAGGGTGATAAAACTTCTGCTGCAGACTTTGTTGAAAAAATCACTAATTTTACGGACTTTCTGAAATTTACTTGGGAATTCCATGTTGACCACATTTCCTTCCTTGATGTGGATTTGGCCAAATGTTATCTATTAAGTGGCTTTACTGCTAGGATTTTTAGGAAACCCACATATTCGAATGCATTCCTACACTTCTCCAGTTGCCACCCATTTCATCAAGAGAGGGGTTGTCAAGGGGCAACTTGTGAGGGCGGCTAGGATGGTAACTTTGGAGAGTGATTTTTTTGAGGAATGCAGTTCATTGAAGGATATGTTTGTCAAACGTGGGTACCCCAATAGACTGGTGGAGGACCTTATTGATGAGGTCTCTAGTAAAAGGTCCCAGGGTTTTTTTAAACCAATTTTGTACATTAAAGAAAATAATGTAGAAACTAGTCTGGAACACAATGGTTCAAATAATCTGGATGTTTTTCCCGACACGTCACTTTTGAATTCTTCGAATAGTGATGGGGGTGTCATACAAAAGGTTGATCGACCTGATTAGGATTTTGGTAGGTCGAGTTTCATAACCACCTTTTCAACTGATGCCCCCCTTTTGAGGTCTATTATATTTAAAAATGTTTACTTTTTGCTTGATGACCACCTGATTAGTAAACATGTAGGCAAATACCCTTGTGTAGTGTTTAGGAAGGGTAAAAATCTTAAAACTCTTTTGGAATGCAACAACTTAAAATGTCATCTTCCACATTGTGGAATGTTCAAATGTGGGGCCTGCCATTGGTGTAAATTTATTAATGTGACGACTTCGTTCACAGTCAAAGGTAGAAAATACTACATTAATGATAAGTTCAATTGTAATACAAGGACAAGGGTGTGGTTTATTTAGGACTATGCTTGAAATGCCCTGCCTTTTACGTGGGAAAAACTGATAGACCCCTTAAGAATAGAATACATGAACATTGTTATGCCATGGGCAAAGAAAATGTAAATAATGCATTGACTAGGCATATTTTGTTGTTTCCTGAGCATGAATTCCATTTTTTGATTATTGAAAAAAATCCCTGAAAACAATAGAGGAGGTCCAATTGGTTTGAAACTTGAAGAAAAAGAATTTATATGGCAGTTTAAATTAAATGCCTTGGTTCCGCCAGGTACTATCTTCATGTAAATTATTTGTATATAGGGTAATGCTTAGTAAGACTTGAGTATGTATTTTATAGGGTATAAGAATTCTTTTAGTTCTAATACTTGGGACTTTTATTGGGGCTGGCTATTTTTGAAGGAAATGATGTCATGATTTTCATTGTATTTAAGGGCATTAATTTCCTCTGTGACTTTGTCTGAAGAAGTTTACTTATTCTTGTAAACAAAAGCGCTTACTACAATACTTTTTGGCTCCAGTGTGATTTTTCTCCATTTGTGGTTTTACTAGTGTTTTTTCTTGATTCTGTTTGTTTCCTCCCTGATAAGATCTGCTTGAGCAGAAGAACCAGGCAGGCGTGCCCTCATTCATCTTTGTTGCTTACATTATATTTAGAACCATTGGCAAAGAAAATAAGGGACTCAGAAATTCAAGGATATAATTGGTATGGTAGTCAAGAAAAGCTGTCTCTATTTGCAGATTATATTATTTTATACTGGATAAAACCAGAAAGAGACATTACAATGTTGTGGAACATTTTGATACAGTTCAGGAAACAAAATCAATGAAGCTAAAACAAAGGCAATAGCGGTAAATTATGTACCCACATATGAATTGGTTTAGCAATATCCATATTTATGGAGACGTGATAAAATGAAGTATTTAGGAGTATTGATTAAAAATGATTTTGGTGTGGCAGCTAAGGATATGTGGGAAGAGACTAAACAAAAGATAATCCAAAAACTGACAAAATGAAAACTTTCTTATATGGATATGGATGGTAAGATACAAGCAGTTAAAATATTTTTAGTCATATCAGTCTTATACACAGGTCAGGCATATTTGTATCAACCAGAGGAAAAGTTGTGGATAGCAATTAATAAAGAGCTGAATACATTATCTGGGATGGGAAGATGGCAAAAGTGAAGTGGGATAAGCTATTTCTTCCAGTAGAACAGGCAAATTGGGATTACCTGATTTGAAGGGGTATTTCAGAGATACACACTTAAGGCTTCTATACATAGCACAAGCAGAAAACTATAATTCAAAGTGGAACGGGATGATGATGAAATATGGGGGAAGCTCAAAAAACATGTCTATAAATAGCAGAATGTATCCTAAGATCTAAGCCAACATGGGAATGGAGAAAGAGATTCTTCCAATAGGGATGACTGCAATTAGGGATATAGACAATAGGCAAGAGGGGGCTGGAATTTATTTGAGAAAACTAGCAAAGGAACCAAGGTATTGGGAACAAATAACTAGAGAGGGAAAGATAATAGAATGGGAAGATACCAAGGATTTACTTGGACTGCAGGTTAGAGACTGCCTTCCCTGTCAAGAATTCCCACTAAATCTTTATAGGGGCGCCAGCATTTGTGGCGCCATCTTTAAACAACACTCTGTCCCCTCTAGTCCTGGTCTTCTGTAGGCTGCTGGCTCCGCTCGCGGGTAACTGCTACTTTGAGTTTGATTGCTGCTAATATGAATATATGCCAATAGGTACATTTTTTAGTCTGTCTTGATTAAATAACTGTTTAGCTGTTTAAATACTGGCACACCTTCTAGTCAGTCTTGATTAAGTAAGTGTCCAGCTGTTTAAATACTGTTAAGTGTCCACTCTACGAGCAACTGTACTTAGACATTTAAATTGCCGCAAGTTTGTGCTCATACTACTTTAGTGACACAGCTGCTCATTGTATGTTAACTCTTTGTTGGTGGATTCAGACCCTGCTGAGTGCTTGCTCTTGAGGGACTGCGCTTTGGTACCCTTGACTGTCACCCAGTCTATGCTCAGTTTCCTGTTATTGCAGCTGGATTGTTGCTTGTTGGCCAATCATAATATAAAGACACAGCCATTCTGTTGAGCGCTCAGTCTCAAGCAATTGTATTACAGCATTCTCAAGTGCTGCTCAACATGTGCCTAATTGGTTCCTAGTGTTACAACAGGTTTTACAGCATATTACATATTTAAGGTGCTGTGCCTAATTGTCCACACTGATACAGCTGGCTTACAGTATGTTAATTATTTAAAGTGCTGTTCATATGCTTGCTGTTCAGCGTTGTGACTTAGCCGACAGCAATTGCTGCCAAGTCTGAGCTCAACTTTTCCTAGTTAACACAGGCCATTAAATATTTAAAGCGCTGTTCAAATGCTCACTCTTAAGTGTTGCGACTTCAGCCAAAAGCAATTGCTGCCTAGTCTGAGCTCAACTTTTTGTTATTTGATACAGGTCGTATATCCTTCACTGTATCTAATACCCCAATTGCATTGTTTACCAAACTCGTTCTCTCAACTGAATGTACTGTCCCCTAGTTTTTAAACCATAGATTGGTGATTCATTGCAAGTTTTTTTTATATTTAAACCATAGTTGGTGATGTATTTCTTCTTTTAAACTACTCTACTGCCATTTTGACTGTCCCAAGAACTGCATTATTTGTCTTGTTGCTGATTTACTGTTAATGTTTCACCATAGAGTGTATATTTTGTTTGCTGTTCACTCTGAGTACTGCACGAGTTGTACTATGGCTTAATATGTATAATGTACTGTGAATTTACTGCCCACAATATATCTGTTTTACTGCAGCATTGCACTAATTCTGTGTACTGGTCACATGAATAACCTAGTGTCTGTACCCCCCCCCAGCTTCCTTATGCTAGTATTCTCACATACCCTCATCTCACACTATCCACTAGGCTATTCCACTACCAATGAAACTGAGTCATCATCTAACTTTCAAAACTTTGTATTACTACCTTGCTAATAATATGTATATATCCTCTTTTCTTACAGTTTGCCTTCCATGTATAAACTTAACCCTGAAGTCTCCCAACATTCCAAAATATACCTGGCTTCCTGACTGAGAAAAGAACCTCCTAACAGGGATCCTCCATTGTTCTCATTAATTTCTTTGCCTGTCCCATAGAACTGCCCAGAAAAGTGTATGTATCCTAATGGGAAAAATATCCTTTCCTGTTATTGTTGTATTTAAACCAAAACAAACTCCGCACGTAAGGCAGGTGCAAATGGCCAAAAAGCAAACACAAAGTCAAAAAAGGAGACCAGCACCAAGAATAATAACTAAGTTTATTCCAAGTAATGACAAATCAAGCCAGTTTCGGCAGCTTTGCCTTCATCAGTGATTGCCGTCTGAATTAACAGACAATCTGTATATACACACAGCACTTCATGTCACTCAAGCATTTAAAGGTGCAGCAATAACAAAAGCTGAAAGAGTCCCTATAATCCAAACATTATATGTTATTCTTTATTATTCCCACTAGAGGTGGTCATTGAGACCAGGAGAAAAAAGAGCCCCTAGCCTTACTATCCAACTTTTTTCTTTGTCGTTCAAAATACTATGCCACCCTAACTTATTCAGTCTATAATCCCATATTTTGTCAATAATGCAGAAATGAAATATTGCTGATCTATGATCACATACATGTCTACAGAGTACATTAGTCATTCGGTTGTTTCTGATGTCACTTAAAAATTCAGACATTCTTATTCTAAATGGCCTAGACGTTTGCCCAACATAGAAAGATGAACAGGAACAAGTGGCCAAACAGACCACCCAGTCCATTCCACAGTTGGCAAAATACTTAATCCTATAAACCATTTTGGTATTTTTACTAGAAAACTCCTTAGATTTTGGCATGTACTTACAAAAGGAGCAATGTCCACAGGAAAATGATCCAACTAACTTGTCCCCTCTGATCGTTAGTTGTTCGATAGAGTAACTTTCGCCCCTGGATTTGTAATGATTAAGATAGGGCCCCAGTGTGCATTCCCTACGATATGAAAACTTACATCTATCCGTGAGGAGACTAGATAGTTCCTGATTTGCCATAAGGATATTCCAATTTTTATTAACTACATTTCTGATGGCATGGATATTTCTACCATAGGTAGTAACAAGTCTAAAACTATCCTCTGAGGTATGAGTTTTTTCATGATATTGCAATAGCTCTGACCTATCTTGTCCAGTGGCCCAGTTACTAGCTGAGAGAATGTTTCCTGGTTTATAGCCCCTAGCTTTGAATCTATGTATCAAATCCTTCTTGTGATGTTCATAGTCATCCTGAGAGGACCATATCCTTTTGATACAAAGGAATTGGTACTTGGGAATATTCCTTGTAATTTGATCAGGATGTAAACTAGTAGCCTGTAAAAGACTGCTATATTCTGGAGACTTGTGGAAGACCTGGGTCGACAGGGTATTATCCTCATTTCTACAGATTTTAACATCAAGAAAATTAATTTCTTGGTGATGCATATTAAGGGTAAATTTAATGCCCCACTTGTTTTCATTGAGGAATGAATTCTAAAAGATATCCTGTATCTGCCTGCCAAACCAACTAACAGTCGTCCGGGTATCGCTGCCAGATGTCCATCTCACCCTGAAAAATGTTATGTGAATTATCATATATAAGGAATTCCTCCAAGTATCCCATAAAAAGGTCCGCATAAATGGGGGCAAAAGATGACCCATAGCAGTACCTCGGACCTGCCAATAACATTCCTTTTGAAAATAAAAAAATGTTTTTCATAAGGACATGCTCTGCCATACAGATTAACAGTGTGTTAAAGCCTGGTGGATAAATATTTGCTTTATTAAGCCAATACTCCAGAGCTTCAAGCCCAGCCCAATGTGGAATGTTAGTATATAAGGCTGTGACATCCAGTGTACACATTATCTAATCTGATTCTAGTTGTGTGTCACTTAAGATCCTGAGGAATTCCGTGGTATCTTTAATCCTTGATCTGACCATAGTCAGAAGGGGCTGTAAATATTTAGTAAGGAATCCTGATAGGGGTTCCCTAAGCGAGCCCATGCCAGATACTATTGGTCTTCCAGGTGTTTTCTGCAGGTTCTTGTGAATCTTAGGTAACAAGATACCTAAGGTATTTGTCTCTGGGGATCTTCAACTGTAAGATGGTGTAAGACTGAAGTACAAGTGATACCTTCCTCAACAGCCAACTCTAAGAATGAATCAATTTCCTTTTTAAAGCAGCTGGTAGGATCTAGAGGCATTGTCTATGGGCCTCAAATAGATAATAGTCCATGTCCATGACTACAACTGCTCCTCTTTTGTCAGCAGGAATAATAACTATATTATGGTTATTTCTAAGTTCCCTAAGGGCTTGTTGTTCTGTCCCAGACAAATTTTGGCCCAGCATACGCGATTCATAATCATGAAAATGTAGATCTTTGAGAACTGATTGTTGAAATACTGAGACATATTTGTCCATGGGAGGCTGAAAGGCCGATTTTTTTAAAGCAAAAATCAGTAGATATTTGAGAGTCACCCTGTTGATCAAAATATAGTTTTAAATTCAACAGCCGACAAAATGACAAAACATCTTTCACAACACTATCTTCATGGACATAAAAACCAGGCACATATGTTAATCCCTTGTTAAGTAGTTTAATAGCAGTTTCAGATAATGTAACAGAGATGTTAAGTACATTTGAACATTCTGCTATTTGGGAATTATCATTTGTAGCAATGTTTCCAAATTTTCCACATTTGTGATGTTTTCTCCCACCCCTGTGTTTTCTAGATCTAAAGGGTGGTCTACATTTTTTTGTTTTTTGTGAGCTGGGGACCCATGAGTGAGCCCATGCTCGGTTTCAGTAACAGAGGATTCCTCCCCTGAGGTGCTGCTATAGTCAGTTTTGGATTTCTTTAAAATAGATCTGGGTCTCTTCCTCCTGGGTCTGGCCACCCTATAATCCCCCATCAGAAAAAGTAACATTCTTCTTAGTGCCAAAGGGTTTATCTTGTTTATAGTCTGTCAAGTCTCTTTGGAACTTGTGTAGTATTTTGCTCCTTAAATTTTTCTCCATCACTAATAAATCTCTGGATAGTTTATGGAGACATTCTTGATATGACGTCTGACCCTCATATGCCCTAAGTTCCTCACAAATGCGTTGGGTTTCTATGATGTTGGTCTTAATTGACCGTTCATAAAAGGAGGACAGTATTTTAACAAATGACATGGTTGCATCTTGCTGTGCTTGTGCCCCTTCCTCTAAGTGCTCCTGTAATTGACTGTTTGACCACTAGGTAGCAGCACATAGCCACTGCTAATTATTCCTTTTATTTCTTATGTTAAACAAATACTGAAACACTTCTAAACGGTCTGTTATTCCCTGCTTTCAGCCTACAATCTCTGTGACCCTCTCTGCTTCTACCTGTCAATAACTATAGTAAAATAGTACCTCATCAATAGTACCTCATCTCCATGCCTTCCTACCTCTGAGCTTACCTTTCAGTCCACTGATTGTTCTTCTCAGTCTTGCCTTCTTTCTCCTTAGCTCTACCAGCTCCATTCGCCGTGCGGGCTCACTCCGCTCCCCTACTCTGCCCCCAAATTCCACCTGCCCCTAGGACATGTACACTTATACAGAGATAACCACATCCATCCCCTCCAACAACCAATCAACTTATCTCACCCCACTAATTAAACCCACCCCCCAACTTTCAGAAAAATCCCACCTTACCTACTACAGGCCTTCCCAGCAGCTAGCTATCTCTCATACAACTATAATCTGTACATACACCATGCCAATCATATCGCCTCAATCCTAACCCAATTAATTCTTCTTCTCAGCTTGTCCTACCTAAACTAGCTTACTACACCTCTTAACACTTGTCACTCTCCCCCCATTCACACAACTAATGCATTCTATAAACAACCCACACTCTCCCCAATCTTCACTTCCCCCTATCTGTTCTTCTACAACAATACTACACTATTCCCCTATAAACTCACATCCATCTCCTGCAAAACTTCACCCTTCCTTATCAGTACTACTCCAATAAAACTAACAACCTACAAACATGAAACTAAACTATCAAAACACTTTTTGTCACATATTCGTCATTTCATCACTATCCTTCTCTCTAGCAATATCCACCCAAACCCTGGCCCCCTTTCCCCTCACAACTCAAGCTCCCCCTCACATTCTCCCCACACAATCAGTAAATCCCTCCACTTTACAGCTCTAAATGCTCAAAGCATCTGCAATAAAATCCCTAACCTCCATGCCTGGCTTTTCCACAATCAACCAGATATACTGTCCATCTCTGAAACCTGGTTGAAACCTCACATAAAAGACTTTGAATACCACCAAATTAACTGCTGCATACTTAGAAAAGATAGAACAAACAAAAAAGGTGGGGGAATTGCTCTCCTCTACTCATCCTTCCTCTCTGTTACTCCCTTCACCAAACCTATTCCACAGTTTGATAATGCAGAACTAATTCCAACCCTAATTCAGATAAACAAACATAAATTCATCTGTATTGGTACCCTAATATATTTACAAACTTGCTTAAAGAAACAAACTGGAACCCACTAAAAACTTTATCCCTAGCTAATGCTGTTACCTATTTCAATACAACTTTCTTACACTTGCTAGACTCCCTGTCCCCACTGAAAACAAATCAAATTAAAAGTAAATCCGTCCCATGGTTAACTAAAGACATCTTAGGCATTATGAGACTCCGAGACAAAGCTTGGAAATTCTACCTGAAAAACAAAACTACCACTACCCTTAATGAATGCAAACTATTGCGTAACAAAGCAAAAAAACAAATGACTTCAAACCAAAAATCTTATTTTTCTACAATACAAACTAATCACAATACAACCCCCCCCCAAAAATCTGGGATGGAATCTCCTCTCTCCTTAATCCTGGTAAAAAAGAAAACCCCTGCCCTGACCCAAATGTCCCAACATTGACCTAGCTACCCAGTTCAACTCTTACTTCATTGATTCCATAGCCAAACTAACAACCTCCTTCACTAACCATCCTACTTCCTCATCCCTACAGTCACCTACCTCTTCCTCCTCTAGTACCTCTTCTTTCTCATGTACCTCCACCTCCCAAGCCCCTCCCTTCTCCATACAACCCATCTTCATCTTTACTATTAAAAAACTCCTACAAAAGCTGAAACCGAGTTCCAATGCCCCAGACCAAATTCCCTCTTACTTCTTAAAGATAGCTGCTGAAGCCATAGCCCTTCTTATGTCTATCCTAATAAACTGGTCAATCACAGAAGGTCAGGTACCCCAACCTTGGAAAAAGGCTTTTATTATTCCACTTCACAAGGGTGGGAGCAACAATAACATCCCAAATTTTCGACCAATTGCCATCCTATCCCCCATTTCTAAACTGCTAGAAAAATGCATCCACCTACAACTGTTACCATATCTCATACATAACCAACTCCTAACTCCCACAAAACATGGATTCAGGCCTGGCCACAGCACCACCACCGCTCTCCTTTTCTTCCTAGAAACTGGTAACAAAGCTCGTGACTCAAGCCATATTGTGTCCACCCTACTATTAGACCTATATAAGGCCTTTGACACCATCTCTCACAACCTTCTCCTCACCAAAATCTCTAAACCAAACCTATCCCCCTCCACTATCAACTGGTTTACCAGTTATCTATCAAATAGGCAACAAGCAGTCAGATGGAAAAAAGCTACCTCCCCATTCCTCAATACTACCACAGGAGTACCCCAGGTTTCTATTCTAGGGCCCCTACTATTTAACGTTTTCATAAACGACGTCTATCAGACCATCCCTAACACTCATCTCATCCAATATGCCGATGACACTATAATCTGTTCTGCCACCTCCACCCCATTTTAACTAAACTAACCCAAAATGCCTTCTCCTTAACTGAACAATGGATGCAAGACCACCACTTAGCACTCAATGCCACAAAAAATAAACTTATGTTATTTACCCCTTCAAAAACCACCATCCTAAACAAAAACACTTTCACTATCACCAGCCAGAATAACACACCCCTCAAAATAGTATCTAATGCAAAACTACTAGGACTCCTAATTGATGTCCAGCTCAAGTTTGATATCCACCTTCAAGCAAATATTAATAAAACACATAAGAAACTTGGCATGCTCTATTGCCACAATTGGTATATCTCTCCCTCCATTAAACTAATACTCTCTACAATGTACCTTATCCTGTCCCTCCTATATGGAGCCCCACTCCTCACTAACCTACAATCCTCCCTCACAGCAAAACTCTCCTCCTGTTACAATAAAATTTCAAAATTTGCAACAGGCCACAGATCTTCTGCACACCACTACACTGCCATTCACAAACTTAATTGGCTAGAACTAGCCAGTTACCTCACCTATATTCAACTTACCCAAGCACACAAACTTATCTTTAGCCCTTCTCTCTGCCCCTCCCTTGCCACCACCTTTAAAATGCATCTACCCAATTGATTCCTAAGATCTAACTCCCAAAATCTGATTGAACTACACAAACCTTCTCGTTCACCAGGCAAACATCTTCTGTCCTTCTCCCTAGCTCACCTGTGGAATTCTCTCCCTCCACTAATCTGTACCACTAGCAGCCTCTCTTCCTTCAAAACCTTTCTCCACTCCCACCTAACATCCCAGTGGGAATGCTGCTGTTCCCATCCTGCATAAAGTCCCCCAACTTAAGCTACTCCCCAGGATTCAGTACGCCTGCAAACTTCACCCTATGATTTCTTAACTCTGATAAGCATCTGTTGGAATCAACATTTTATATATAAATATGATTGTATAATACTTTTATTTTCTTTTTTAAAGAATGCTTGCTTTTGCATTTCACTAATGCCATTTATTACCTATATTACTGTACTATCTATTGTTGTAACTTGCTTTCTAATTAACTTGTATTTGTTTATTTTACTGGAGCTTTTCTCCCCAGGATTCCATTAAAAATGGGCTCTTAGTGGCCCAATGGACCATCCTGGCAAACAAACTGCAAATAAATAAATAAATAAAAATTGATATCAGGGTATAGGCAAAGAGAAAGAAATGGGGGGGTTCTAAATGAAAGATCAGCACTGGTAGAGTTTTTAGCAGAATCAAAACAGACGCTGTCATTAAAAAAGGAATAATTAGTAGACCATATAAAATATTGCATGATAACTATAAGAATCGATCAGAGGAAGTTAGAAAAGATTGGGAAGAGAGAGACTGGATAAGAAATTCACAAAGAAACAATGGTAGGATATTTGTATGACTTCCAAATATGCATCAAAATCTATAAGATTTAGGATTTTTGCTTGGAAATGTTTACATGGATATTTTTGTACCCCAAGTAGATGTCAGAGAAGTTTTCTTCAGGTAGACAGCAAATGTTGGCGGTGTGACAGGGAAGAAAGATGGAATTGGAAACATATTTTCTGGGAGTGTGGTGAGTTGGCAGACTTTAAGGATTCCCTGCGGGATGCACTGTCGGAGATGTTGGGTGGGCAGATTGCTGTCACGAGGGAGATGAGTTTTCTGAGCTATGATACAGAATCAGAATTGCCTAGACATGGAAAGGCCTTGCTGTGTCTAATTATGGTGGCTGCCAAAAAAGCAATTACTAGAAAATGGAAATCAAAATCTACACCAATTATACTAGAAGTAGTGAATATAGTAATAGAGATAAAACAACTGGAATTGAGATCTTTAGAAAAGGGTAGGAGCAAACTACACAGTAAAAAAATGGGAATTGTGGGAACAATACATACAGGGGAGGAATGAGGTTTAAAAGAAGGCAGGAATTACATGAGCTATGTAATATTTGACTGAAAATGAAAGTAGATTATAAGTGATGTATAATGTTTGCAACTGGGAATGTGTAGTTATGGTTTGTGATGTATAACGTTTGCAACTGGGATTGCGTTGGTGTGGTTTGTTTTCATTTAGATACATGTATGATTGCTTATGTCGTAAGTGATGGTTTAATAAAGATATTTCTTGTTTAAAGAAAAAAGGACAGGAATTAATTTATTTAATGTTGCTTAGGTTATATAATATATAGCAATATATGTGAAGTATAATGTTTGTAAATATGAACTTGTTAATACAGTTTGATTACTTTTATATAAATGTAAATTTGCCTATGTCACAAGTGATAATTCAGTAAAGGTGTTTAATAAAAAAAACAAGATTTTTTTTTTTTTTATGTTGACGGCAGGGAGTAAATGATTGGGTCTATTTCTGTATGATGCTGGTATAAACAGATCATGACAATTAACAACAGAGAATCAAACAACTTAACTTCTTTTAGTTCTGTTGGCAGCTCAGTACTGGCATTTATAAATAAATTAATGAATGATTGTGTTCCCCTCAAGTATGAGAAGACTATATATGTATATATATTTTTTTACTTCTCAACTTAAAGTTTGGGGGGGGTCAGATTGACCAGATCATGGAATGGCCTAGGGTACCAGAATAGATATCTATGGCTGTGTTGCACCCACATATAAAACCAACTGCCTGGCTCCCTGAGAAACATCCAAAATTGCAACAGACCTTTCAAAGAATCAATTCTTTTCCATCTCTCCTGTCTTAGCATTATAAAGGAGTTATTAAGGTATTAAGCACACCTACCCCAGGATTCAATAAAATCCATGTAGGCACTGTGTAGAGCCTACACAAACTTTATCTGTGTACATGGCCATGGTTCCTCCCTGGCAGCATCCCATACATATTAATTGAAGTGCACTGCTGAGGGAGATCAGAGGTATATGGATATTGAATCCATGTAGGTAGCAGTACAGAGGCTGTCCCATACTTGTGGACTGTCCAGAAAATGGTCTTGACAGGTAGAAAGCACAGGACAGCAATTTAATTTTTTTTTTATGTTTAATGTACGTTTGCATGGTGCAGTGCGGTGCTTAGTGATGCTGAGTTGCGCTTATACATGTACACCTGACATCTGTTACATATCTAAAAATAGAAACCTGATGTATTTAATTGTTTTGGCCCTGTGATGCATAGCAATGCTCAACCCTGCGTAGCTTTGCTGTGCACCGCTAACAGAGGTCATAGTAGTATATGTGAAGATATATTGTTTTCCTGCACTATCCAAGTGGATAGACAGGTTGAGTGATGAGGTATAGTGTAGTAGGTCTTGGATTTGAGTACTGATATGCATTATAGTTTTTGTTTTCAGAATGCATCAGCTGACTGAAACACCACTGTAATGTAAAATAAAAGATAGTTATATTTAGCCAAGGTGCACAGTGCTCAGCCTCGCTTAAATGGCTTCTGTGAGTTTGCACAGGGCTCAGCTCTGCTGAAACATGATTAACAATCCACCCAGTTTGCACAGTGTGCAGCTTCGCTTACATTCACTTAAAAGGGTTTGTGTGGGTTTGCGCAAAGCTAAGCAATTTGCAGCTTTTTTGAAAGTTGCAGTGTGATGTGTAAAGGCAGGCATGCATCCCATATAAAGGCCAATAGGCAAGAATTTCACACCATTCATTCATTGGGGTTGTCACTTGCCTGCTGATATGCTTGGTGGTATTGGTGAGGGAGTGTGCTTTCGGGTGCAGAGATGGGGAGTACAGGAGTCCAGAGTGTTTGTTGGACTCCTGGTTCGCAACTATAAACCCCAGCTGCTGCAGGGTGATTACCAGCAATCAGACTGTAAGTCTGAGGCCTGAGATCAGCTGACTATGGACTTTACCAGTGCTTCTGGTATCCCTCGCACTGGTGAGCAGTGTCATCACCATTATGATGACCTGAAGTGAAGGAAGAGGGGAACTTTGGACACCTGGGTGCATCCCAGTGATTTATAAGTATACAAACCGAATATGTACAAAACTGGTATGCATAATGCTTTCTTTCTCTTACAACCACTGCAGACGAGCGAACTTGCAATGTGCAGTCTCATGCAGGGCATCTGGCCAGGATAAGGTGTGAGTGTGGTGGTGTGGTTAGTAGGAAAAAAGCAAAGCAATAACCTAATATATAATGTACTGTCAAGATTAAAATCCATTTACAGAGTTTGCAGTCCTAACAATTAGGTATAACATACTTGGGAACTGAAATATGTTTAGTAATGTGCCAGTGCCTACCTGAAATGGTAAACCAAGTTAAGTCAAGTAACCATGCATTATTTTGTAGTATAGCTTACAAACATTAGTTGAGGTTGTGGTCTACTGAGGCTATCAGTCACTGTTCTGCTGTGCTTATTGTGTGAAATATGCTACAGATTGCATTCAGGTAATGACGAGCGTAAATGGGTTATTACTTACAGGTCTGACACAGCTATTCCTGCAGTACATGCCAGATTTGAAGCAACAGTAATGAAAAGATTATAAAGGGTGATGGTGCTGTCATATGTACTGCTTCAAAATAAGAAGTGCTCACTAGTCTTGTAGTCACTGCGTGTGTGTTCTAATCTAATACCAATCAACTGTAGAACGGAAATGAATAAAGACTGCTGAAAAAGAAATCTGATAAATGTAATACAATACCAGCAGTAAGTTGCAAGTCTGTGTTCTGAACAGTTTGTGCCATATAATGCTGTACATTCCACCCACTGGAAGAGCAAGGTGTATGGGTAAGGTGGCTGATGTTCTGGCCAGATATGCATGTGTATAAATGCCAGATTTAATGTTACATTACCAATAAAAGTTTAAAGCAGGATTGTGCATTAAGAAGTAATCTGTTCAAATAACTGTTTGGTACTGCTGTATTCGCTGCATGTGTGTTCCAATCTGACACCAGTGAACTGAAAGATGGAAATGGATAAGGACTGCTGAAAAAACTGTCTGATAAATGTAGTGCAATATCTACTGTAAGTTTCAAGTCTGTGTTCTTTCCAGTTTGTGTCATATAATGCTGTACAGTTCAACCACTCGAAGACGAAGGTATATGGGTAAGGTAGCTGACACTTTGAGAAGTAATCTGTTCAAATAACTGTGCAGTATGGCTGTATTCACTACATTAGTGTTTCAATCTGACACCAGTGAACTGTAAAACAGAAATGAATAAAAAATGCAGAAAATATTGTTTGATAAATGTAATGCAATACCCGCAGTAAGCTTCAAGCCTCTGTTATGGCCATTTCTAGTCAAATAATGCTGTTTATTCCTCCCACTCCAGGAACAAGGTATATGGGTAAGGTAAATAAAAAATTAGAGAGTCCCCTTGGGAGTCATTTTTTGACAGCACACAACTCTAACCCTGATTCTCGTAGGGGTTGTGTCTTGGAAAAATTGCAAGTTGGCATAGGTGAATGTGTGTCTTTAAAAAACAAACTCTTAAAAAAAAACCCTGTTGATGTTAAAGTATGGTACTTTGGAGCCTCAGAGACTCAACAAAGAATGTAATTGGAAGTATGTGATTTGAATTGCATGCTTAATTGATTAATTGTTTTGTGCAATATGCTGTATATAAGCAAACAATATTTTGTAGTGTTTTTACTCTTGGAAGGCTGTGTAAGCTGAGGCACTAAGTATTTCATTAAATTCACTTACTTCTTGGATTGGTGGTATTGATGGTATTTTATTATTATTTTATTTTATTTTTTTAAGTTGTATTTGCTATATTGGTAAGGTACCTCATGTTCTGGGCAGATATCCACGTGTATAAGTGCCCGATTTGCAGCAGCAGTATCAATAAAGTGTAAAGCAGGATTGTGCCTTGATAAATACTCTTTTCAAATAAGTGTGAAGTATTCCTGTACGCACTGCCATGTCTTTAATAATCTGACAACCATCAACTGTTACATTTAGTGCACATGTTTCCTTGAGGGTTCTAATCCCATGGCATCCAACTAAGAAGTTACTGGCTGTCTACTTCAATTAGTGTATATAAACATACCTCTCAATTGTCATGATTTTTTGGATTATAATGACTAATGCCCCATATGTCTGGTCATTAGCAGATAAATGACAATACTTGGAATGCAATGTATTGGCAGATCCAGTTACAGACCAACTTGGTAATAATGTTTGAGCACACCATGTAAAACAATTCTCTCTAGCTGCGCACCTACATTTGTTAGTACTTGGCCCATACTGTCCCTTGCTAACAGGTTGAGAGCTATGTACATGCAATATCATCTATACAAGAATTGGAGTCACTGTACACACAAGTGATACTGCACAAATGTAGAAGTATGTATTAGTAGACTGTGTAGTGATATCAACTTTGAGGTCACTAATGGTATGTTTTTCTCTCTCTCCCCACCCCTTATCTCCTCTAATTTATTATTATGAAATGTATTAATTTATTACTGTTATTATGGTTTGATATTAATATGTTCTTTTAAATGAACTGTTATGTTGTCCTTATGGGTTATATCATACTAGTTTGCTGTTAACATACTTACCGTTATGTTATTTATTGTTGTGTTCTTCATAATATTCCTTAATATGCATTTGGCTTAATCAATATTATCTTCCATTATGTTAATACTAGCATTGGTTTTGTTATTACTTATTTTATCTTATGTTTATATCTAATTTACTACAGTGTGACAAGGTGGGCCGATTCCAAGTGATCCATCTACCTTGCCTCCACTGGCTGTGGCACCAGGGCCCAGCCTGTCTGGATCACAGCCTGGTGGTGCCCTGTCCATGCATGCGTAAACAACAATGTTAAGTTGTCAATCTCGCCTTCATTCTTGCTGGATGGGTTCGGAGCCGATCCTCGGCTCTGATTCGGCCAATACTAAAGCTCGAGAGCTAATTCCACCGGCTTGAGGCTCCCCTATATCCCACAATGCTAGGCGGTAACTACTCAGATCTCGTTTGCCGCTTAGCTGATGAGGTGCTTCTTCTACCGGCTCTGGCAGGTTAGTAAGTTTTCTTGTTCAGAAACTTCAATTTCAACCCCTATTTTTGTCCATTTAGTATAGTTTTTATTTAAAGTATTCAATTAGCTTAAATCAGGTCTCCCTCTTGTGTTAGAATTCCCTTTTTATTCCCTTCTTAACTTTAGGCCTTTGGCCCTCTCCCTCTCCTTCCCCTAGTCCTTCAGTGTGACTGGATTTTTATTTTGTTTAAGGGTGTGTCTGTGTGTTGTGTTTTTCTTCACTCAGCTTTTAGGATGTCTAAAGACTCCAAGGTCTCAGGCTTCAAGAAGTGTGATTCGTGCTGTCAGAAAATGTCTCTGACAGACGGTCGCACTTCTTGTGTATATTGCCTGGGACCTTTGCACCTGCAGGACTCGTGCTTTGTGCCATGCATTCAGCCCTAGAGTCCTGCAGAAACGCAAAAATAAATTGATTCTACATGGCTTGTTAAAGCCTGAAGGCTCCCCGACCCAGTCTGTGTTGTGGAAGCCTTCTAAGACTTCCAGACCGTCGGGTCCAGTTTCAGAGCCGTCCCCTGGAAGCATTAAAACGGCTTCGACATCGGCTCCGGCTGGAGCCGATGTTTCCAAATCTCATACGGGTTGACAAGACTCAGTTGGCTCCCATAGGCTTATTGGAGCCAACTTCAAAGAAGAGGTCTATGTCCCCTTCCATCGGCTCCATCCATTCGGCTTTGGGATCTCCTCTTCTATCGGAACAGAGCCATAGGTCTCATTCCTCTCGGTCCTCCAGGCTGTCTGACCATGATTTACAAAGGGTGGTGAGTAGACTTCTCAAGTCCGAGGCACTGGCCCAAATGCTGCATAGCCCTACTCAACAGTCAGCAGCTATTTCCATCCCTGATTTTATTCCTCCTCCGACTCCTTTGAATTCGGAGCCGGGGCTCATCGGAGCTATGACTGTCGGTGTTTCGGAGCCGATACCTTCCCTTTCTGCTCCGTCATCTGCTCTGATTTCCTCATTTGAGGGATCTGGGAGCCGAGCTTCCCTCGTCGGCTCCGAAGGGGCAAGTGGCATCGGACCCTTATCCAACCCTGTTCTCCCTCTCGGAGCATCGGCGCTGGTGAGTTCGGCTCCGACATCGGCGTCAGAGCCGTCCCTGTCGGTGCCGGGGGGGTCCTTGTCTCCTCAGAGCGGGGACCTCCGGCCTTGCCTGATGGGGGCGCCTTCGAGGTCATGCGGAGCGTGCTAGACCCAGTGTCTACCCCACAGTCAGCTCCGTCAGCTCCTCCCTCTTCAGTGCCTGCGGTGATTTCTACCCATCCCCTTGTATCAGACCGCAGAGAGCCAGCTCCTCAGGTTTCCCCATTGGGAATTTCCTCCTCTTCCGAGGCCTCTCCTGATCTGGTAGGAGAACCCCCTCGGAAGAGACAGTGCAAGAGGAACCACATTGACTCCCCTGAGTCTATCACCTCTGACACTGACTTGGAGGAATCTGAAGGTTCCCTCGGTCCCCTCTGAGGATGTCTCCTTTGCTGACATCCTTGAAATCCTGAAACAGAGGGGGAACTGGCCCACCCTTAACCCTTCAGAGGATGAGTCAGTTTACCTTGAGGCATTTGGCTCTCGCCCTTCCACCTCCTGGGTGTCCCCTCCCTTTGACCCCCTTATGGAAGTGTTGGCAAGGAAGGCTTGGATGGCCCCTGATTCAGTGGAACCTACCCCAAGGAGGCCGTCAAAATTTATTACTGCCCCTAAGGAGGAAGAGTTTCTATCTAAAGGTGTCTCTGTTGATGCCATGGTGGTGGCCGCAGCCACTAAGAAGGAGTTAGCCGATCCTTTGGTACCTGTCCATCCTCCTAATAAGGAGTCTAGGACCATGGACAGGTATGGTAAGCAGATGTTTTCATCAGCGACCTTTTCAGTGTGGTCGCTGAACTACTTGTGTCACTTCACCCGTCTCCAGAGAGATTTGCTCAAAGATATGGGTGAGGCTATACAGGATCCAACAGCTGAGGGGTTCCAAGACAAAATAAACTCCCAGTTGGCAACCCTGAATTCGATTGTTAACTCCTCCATGCAGCTTACCTCATATGCTGCTGATGGGGCGAGTAGGGCCGCAGGCACAGGTGTAGCTTTACGACGTCACACCTGGATGCGGCTTTGCAATTTTGCGGACCCTTTCAAGGCGTCCTTCACCAATTCCCCCTTTGATGGCTCAACATTGTTTGGTCCTCAGGTGAAGGATACATTGACTAGGTGTGAGGTGGAAGGTAAGACTGTCTCTGCCATGGGAGTCCGTTTTTCTACCCCTTCTAGACCTTATCCAAAATGTCAGAGGGGAGGAAAAATGTGGTTCCGCAAACCTCAGGGAGTCTCATCTGGTGCACAAGGTCGATTCTCCTCTAGAGGCAGAGGGGGGAATAACAATAGACACCGCCGTAGAGGCAGAGGAGGTCCGCAAAACCAGGGTAGCAGAGAAACTTTCTCTGATAAACCCTTTCAGCATCCCTGAGGAGCTGCCCGGCTGTCCACCTTCGGAGGCAGTCGGGAGAAGATTATCACTGTACCCAAAAGCCTGGCTTTCCCTCACCCAAGACAAATGGGTACAGTCAATCATATCCGAGGGTTACAAAATTCCCTTTATTCACATACCATCCCAACCCAAAGGATCCCTTCCAGACGTTCCACCCAGTCTAAGGGAACAAGCAGCACTAGAAATATCAAAGCTGCTATCAAAAAGAGCTATCCAATCAGTCCCAGCAGACCAGCAAGGATCCGGAATCTACTCCAAATTCTTTTTGGTACCAAAAAAAACAGGGGACTGAAGACCTATACTGGATCTCAGCAAGTTAAACAATTATATCAAAAAAACAAAATTCCAGATGGTCACGCTACAGTCCATTCTACCCTTCTTGGGTCAGGACAATTGGATGTGCTCGATAGACCTTCAGGATGCATACTACCATATCAAAATGCACAGACGCTCCAGGAGGTTTCTCCGCTTCAGGCTGGGAGCCAGTCACTACCAGTTCAGAGCCCTGCCCTTTGGTCTCACTACAGCCCCCCGAGTGTTTACCAAATGCATGGCAGTGGTCGCGGCTCACGTGAGATGTCAAGGATTCCAGGTGTTTCCATATTTAGATGACTGGCTCCTTACCACCACCACCAGACATCAACTGCTTCTATCCAGAGACTTCACCATCCAAACTTGCCAAGCTCTAGGCATTTCAATAAATTTTGAAAAATCTGCCTTGTCGCCTTGTCAATCTATTACCTTTATAGGTGCCACCTTAGACACTCTCAATCTTTCTGCCAGACTTACAGAGCAAAGAGTGTTAGATATCTGCAAGCAAGTTTACCTTCTATTACAATGCAACAAGGTCAAAGCCAGGGTAGTCTTGAAGGTATTAGGACTCATGGCAGCTACTATCACCCTTCTCCCCTTAGCTCGTTTCCACATGAGGATCCTCCAGTGGATGCTGTTTACTCAATGGTCCTTCCAACAGCTCCCGATGTCTCACATCATATTAATAACTCAATCATGCAAGAATCACCTGTCTTGGTGGATCACATCACCTCAAGTTCTCCAGGGCAGACCTTTCATTCCCCCCCCAGTCACCACGGTGACAACGGACAACTCCCTGATTGGGTGGGGGGGGCATTATCAGGGCAGGACAGTCCAGGGCACATGGCAACCTTTCGAGTGCCACTTGCACATAAATGTCTTAGAGATGAGAGCAGTGCTTTTAGTGTTGCAAGCCCTTCAAGACTCTCTTCCCACAGGGCCTATTGCAATTCAGACGGACAACATGTCCGCAGTGTGGTACATCACAAACAGGGCGGAACCAGATCCTAC